>NC_057808.1:465098857-465157504 GCF_018294505.1 Triticum aestivum
CGGCGGCGCGCGGTGACGTTGCGGCTCCGGACTGGTCGGGCGGCGCGGCGGATGTTGTCCGGCCGGAGCGGACGCGTCCGACGCGGCGCAGAGGGAGAGGGTTAGGGTTCGTCCGTGATTTCGTTTTTCGGGATGCCCACATATTTATAGGTAGAGGGAGATAGTAGACTCCAAATGAGGTGCGGTTTTCGCCCACACGATCGTGATCGAACGACCTAGAACATGGAAGAGAGTTTGGTGGGTTTTGGGCTGGTTTTAGAGGGGGTTTTTGCTGGACACTCAAAAGGACTTTGCGGATGCCCGGTTAACCGTTGGAGTACCAAACGACCTCCGAATGGAACGAAACTTGACCGGTAGTCTCCGGGTGGTATATTAAGGCCAATTGACAAGCCTCGGTCCATTCCGAGAAAGTTTGACACACGCACACGAAAGAAAACAAGAGGGGTGCACCGGAGGAGATAGGAGCGCCGGATTGGAAAACGGACGACAGGGAAAATGCTCGGATGCATGAGACGAACACGTATGCAAATGCAATGCACATGATGACTTGATATGAAAATGCATGACATGACAAAATACAAAATGAAAGACAAAACCCGACAACGGAGGGAAAATCATAACACATAGCCGGAAATGGCAAGAGTCAGAGTTACAAATATGGCAAGTTACATGCGGGGTGTTACACCCGTGAAGGTGGGACGTTGGAGGGTGCAGCTCCTCCATGGGGCTCCACTTGTCATCCCTTTATGCCCTTTATGTGTGATATAAAGTGTGGGGATTTTGGGGTTTTCATGTGCCCCCTACCCCTTGGGTTTTTCTATAAACAGAGGTGGAGAGGCACTCTCCACACTCACTCTTTCTCACATACAAGTGCCATTACAATGATCTGGCTTCTCTCTCCCTCCCCGCGAAATAGTTTCGTAGAGCCGAAAGGCTATCTGGGTTCCAGTGGGAACTAGTTCTGGACGACGAAGCCCTGCCGGATAGATGACATCGTATGTGTGCAACTCTGTAGAGAGATCGTAGTTTCGGTCTTAGTTCGAGAGTGCCTCCCGAAGGGCTGTCTGTGTGACCGTCCGAGTTTCAAAGGTCCTCCTGTCGGGTGGTTGGTGCGACATATGCCAAGGGATGGCTTATCTGTGTGGGTGCCAATAAGACGTCGCCGGTGCCTGGAAACGGGATGAGGCGAAGACATGCACGCCGGCGGATCTTACCCAGGTTCGGGGCTCTCCGAGGAGATAACACCCCTAGTCCTACTCTGCGGGGTCTCCGCATAGTCACTAGATCGGTGAAAGTAGCTACAATCGCTCCTACAGCTGTTTTGGGGTTCAAGGGAGAAGAAGAACAAGGCTAGCTCTATCTTCTCTCTATCTATGGTGTGTGTGTTATGTTTAGAAGCCAACTATGATCAGAGGCCAACCCTTTGCATGGGCGCTCCGGGGGGTTTATATAGGCCTACCCCCCGGGGGTACAATGGTAATCCGACTGGGGCTGGTCCCAGCCGTCAGTGTCTACACTTGTCGGCTTCTCCGCCGGCAATTGGGCCCCGCCGGCTGGTGGGTCCCGCCGGCTGCCGGCTTCTTGGTCGACAGGCCGGCCCCACCGCCTAGGGTCTTGTCGGCGGCTGCTTACTGTAGCCTCGCCTCTGATGACGAGGGCTTTGTCGAGGTAAGCGTGGCTACAGTGGGCCGCCTTGGGGGCTCTCACTCTAGCCTTACCTCGTCTTGTCTCCTTAATGGGATTCCTGCTTCGAGGAAGGGAGTAGCAGGCTTCTGGGAGCCGGCTACGCCCCTGGCCGACTGGGGAAGGCCGGGCCGCCTCCACGCCTCTCTCTGGCTGAAGGGGCCCGCCGCCCGTGGGCCGTACGGGAGTCTGTCGTGGATGACGTCGAGGCTAGCATGGCTACAGTGCCAAGCCGCACGGGAGACAGCCGTCCCGTACGGCTTCCTGTAGCCATGCCCGCCTCGGGCTTCGGGGGTAGTGGGCCGCACTGTGGCCACTCCCCGTCTTGTCGTCGTTATGTGGGAACGGCTTTGGTGGTTGAGGTCTCGGCCGGCCCCTAGGAGTCGGCGTCCTTCTTTGCCGGCTTCTTGGAGTCGGCCACCCTGTAATCATCCTGGGGAGGGGTTGCTTGAGGCTGGGTCGCCTTCCAAGAGTCGGCTTCAGAGGTAGCCGGCCAGGGAAGGCGGCCCAAATGCTTGGAGTGCTTGAAGGCCCGAAGGCCTGATAGTTTTTCTGAAGAACCAGGGGTAGTCGGTTGGGCTACCCGTGGCCATTTACTCCGACAGTAGTCCCCGAAGCTGATTGGGCTTCGAGGTGGAGTAGGGGTTGAGAAGCTCGATCAGCTTCCTATCTTGACAAGCCGGCAGCTGGGAGCCGGCCCTGGTCAGGCGCGCCGCCTGAGTCGAAATCTTCAGGAATCGGAGGGCGGGAGCCCGCTGGCGCGCGCCGGGCCGCGGGCCGGCCACTGGCCGTCTGCGAACCACGTGGCCGGAAAGCCTGCCAGCCCACGCACGTGACGGGACGTCGCCGCAGGGAGGGGGCCCGCCACGTCCGCGCCCCGGCCCAGGCGCGGATCCTTTGTATCCCGAAACCGCCCGCACGTTCCGTGCGGCAGTTTCGGCTCGCATTTATGCGCAATAATCGCGAGCCCCCATGTCCGGCCTCTTCGGCCTTGTGAGGCTATAAGTAGGGGGAGGTGGAGGGCGGCAGGCCCTCACACGCTCCTCCTACTTCCACCGTCTTCTTCCTCTTGCCAGTTCTTGCGACAGCGCCTCGCCGCCGCGCTCTTCGACCGCACGCTCCTCCGCCGCCGCGCTAGCTTTCGCCATGCCTCCCGCCACGGAGCAGTATGGCGGGGATTGGGATGGCTCCAACGTGCACGAAGACCACGTCGAGTTCCTCCGCCAGACACGACGGTTGCCCAGCGCGGACAAAGTGGAGGTCCGTCGCGCGCCGGCGAGGGAAATCAGGCCGGAGCCGCAGGAGGGCGAGCGGGTGGTCTTCCGCTCGCACTTCTTGCGCGGCTTCGGCCTGCCACTGAGCGCCTTCTTCCGCTCCTGGCTCGACTTCTACCAGCTCCAGCCGCATCACCTCACCCCAAACGCGGTGGTGCTGCTGTCCGCCTTCGTCACCCTGTGCGAGGGCTACCTCGGCGTCCTCCCCACCCTTGAGCTCTGGGGGGAGTTCTTCCAGTCGAAGCTAGGCACGCGCATGCGGGGCGTGCCGGCTAAGACTGGTGCCTTCATCGCGTCGCGGAGCTCGGTCACCGACAACCCCTTCCCAGTCATCACGCTGATCCAATCGGTGAAGAAGTGGCAGAAGTCGTACTTCTACGTGCGGAACATCGGTCCGCGGGGCGACTACATCAACCTGCCGGCTTACGTAGCCGGCCCACCGGCGGGCAGGCTGCCCCAGTGGTCCTTCCGGGCTGTGACGCTGACGCCGGCTGGAAACGCCGCCATCGCCCGACTGCGGGTGATGGTCCAGTCGGAGGGCCTGACGGGGCCCGATCTTCTGGCCGCGTTCGTCACGCGCCGGGTTCTTCCGCTCCAGAGCCGGCCTCATCTGATCTGTCAGATGAGCGGCCAGCTCGATCCGAGCCGGATGTGCACCAAGGAGATGCCGCAGGAGGAGGTGGCCTTTATGGTGAACTACGTTGCGAACTGCAAACTCTCCATGGATTGGCAGTTTGGCAAGGAGCCATACAGCCGAGCCAACCCGCCGCCTACGGTATGCTCTCCTTGTCTCTTCTTTTTCTCCTTGTTGCCGAGCACCTCTTGGCCGACTCTGACTTACTCGGCTTGTTCTTCGACAGAGCCCTCTGCTTCGGCCGGCCGGCGGGTCAGACGCGGAGCGTCGTTTCGTCCCCGACCGGACCGAACATGATCTGGATGACCCCGACCTGAGGGCGGTTGGTATGGACGACGACGTCGAGCCGGGAGGTGGCCAAGCCGGCGGCGAGGCAGGCGGCTCCGGGCTCAGCGCCACCTTTGACGACTGGCCAGACGACGACGAGGCCGAAGCCGTCCCGCGCCGCCAGCCGGCGTCTGGACACGGCGCGGGTTCCTCTGCTGCACCGCCTGCTCGGGGCGGAGGGCAGAAGCGTCGCGCCGCCCAGGGTCTGTTTGGCAGCCGAACGAAGAAACCCAGAGGCGGGGCGGCAGCCACCAGGCGGGAAAAGGTGGCCGCGAAGGCGGCTCGCTGTGGTGAAGCAACCGCAGACCGTGTCGGCGTAAGTCCGAATCATTCTTTGTGTACTCTCTTTCTTTCTTTCTTTGGTGGTTCTTGAACTCTCGTCTTTTTCTTCAACGATCAGAGCTCTGTTGTCACTTGAGCGGGCGGCTGCCGGCTCCATCGTTGAGTCGCCAAGGGGCTTTGGGAGCACCACCCGCCGCGTGGACCCCCGCGCCGATCTCCAGGAGGCGACGGAAAGGAACGCGCGGGAGGCGCGGGAGGAGCAGGAGGCACGGGAGGCGGAGGCACGGAAGGCGGCCGCCGCCCAGGCGGCACGGGAGGAGGAGGCGGCGAAGGCACTCGCCGAGGCCGCAGCCAGGGCCCAGGCAGAGGCTGAGGCCGCGGCGGCGGCGGGGAAGGTTTTGATGGTCACCCCGCTGCGCGTCATGGCGCCTGGGGACATGGAGCCTTCGCCAGGGGGAGCCAGCGGCGACCAGCCGGGGCTGGGGGGAAGCGGCGACGACGTCATCATCTTGGAGAAGGCGCCGGAGCCGACCCCGCCAACTGGGGTGGCCCAAGGCGGCCGGCCTGATCTGCCGCCTGCACAGTCGGCGGAGGGCGAGCCGGCCGCGAGGGCTGAGGTGGCGGCCCGGGTGCCGCCGAGCCGGCGCGCGGGGAAGGCCGCGTCGGAGCCACAGAAGGCCGCATCGGAGCCACAGCCGGCCGTGGGTTCCAGCTCGTCGGCCCGTGACGTGGAGGCGGCCAGCGCTACCTCGGGGTGGACGCTAGGCGGAGGGACAGCCGTAGTGAACGTGGCTGCACAAGACGTCCGGACCCGGCTCCAAAGCCAAGCCGCGGCGCTGAGGCAGTTCACCGACGAGTTCCTCGCAACGCGGGCGGCCATCCGGGTTAGTATTCCCGTCTTGTTTCTTCTTGATCTTGATTTCTCCTCTTGATCTTGATTTCTTCCGTGGGGGCGCGTCAGCGCACCCACTGGGTGTAGTCCCCGAGTTCCAAGTCGGCTGCTGAGCAGGCGGCTTGGAACTTCTTGGAGGTTTTGTCTTTGCTGTTTTTGTTCTCACTTCGGTATTCTGTCCATCTTGCAGGACTACCACAACCTTCGAGCGGCCGCCTTCAACTCCCAGGCTCGGGAGCTGACTCAGAAGACCGCCGACCTTACCGAGAGCCGAGGTACGTGATTTGTTCTTTATCTCATGTGGGGGCGCATCAGCGCACCCACTGGGTGTAGTCCCCGAGATTCGGGCCGACTGCTGAGCAGTCGGGTCGGATCTTCCTTGACGACTTCTTACTTTTCTTCTTCTTCTTCTGTTTCTGCAGCGGCCAACGCCAGTCTCAGGGCACAGCTGGGGGAGTCCCAGACTGCTCTTCGTGCCAAGGATGCCGAGCTCGCCGCCTTGGTGCAGGAGCGCGACCGCCTGGTCAAGAAGCTGGCCGACCAGGAGGAAAGTCACCAGGTGGCACTGAAGGCGGCGCAAGACCGCGAAGCCACTCTCCAGGCCGAGTTCGAGACGGAGGCGGCCGGCTGGGCAGATGCCAGGCAGACTCTGGTCTCCGGCTATGGCCAGATCGAAGATCTGGTTGACGGTAAGCCGCCTACCTCTTCGTCCTTTCTTGCCATCTGCCACTTTGGCTTGTTTTCTGATTTTGGTGTTCTTTTCTTCCTTTCTTCTTCTTCACGCAGAGTATTTCCCTGGCCATTCGACTGCCGCCAACCAGGCCATCGAGGCCCGTCGCCAAGCGCGGAGGCAGGCCGGCTTTGAGATCTCGGCAACCGCCGGCCGCTCGCTGGAGGAACAACTTTGGCGATCCAGGCTCGCATCCAGCCGGCTCACCGGCTACTCCGCCGGCTTCAGCGTGCCGGGGCGCAGGTCTTGGCCGCCCTCTGGGCCGGCCAAGTGGTCCCTCGTACCCCTAGTCGGACTGCCGACTGGCTGGAGGTGGCAGTTGGCCGCTTCGAGGCTTGGAAGGCCTCGGCAGCTCGCTCCGGCGCCAGGCGGGCGCTGGAGTTCGTCAAGGCTTGGTATCCCACCCTGAGCCTGGACCAGCTGGCTACCTGGCGGCAGCAAGCCGACACGGAGCTCGAGCCGGCGCGGCCGGCCATCATTCGGCGGGCTTCGGCGATCGCCGACTACACCGACACCAGCGTCTTCGCCCCCGAGGTCGCCCAGCCGGAAGAGTGGTTCGGGCTGGACCCGGCGTACGGTGAGGACTCGGCGGAGGAGATCGACTCCAGCAACGAGGGCGAAGAGGAGGAGGAAGAGGGTGAAGACGCCGAGCCGGCTGGTGGAGTAGCCGGCCAGCCTCAGCCTGACCGCTCCTCTAGCACTACATCGCGCGGGAGTGCGTCTCCTGCCGCAGGTGGTGGTCAAGCCGGGGCCCGCTAGTCGGCCACTCGTTCAGCCGGCGAGGCCGCCTTCACCGACCAGCTCGGCCTCCATGTCGCGCCCTAGTCTGCCGTCTTTTGCTTTTCCTGTCTTGTTACTCTTTAGAACAATGTTTGGTTAAATTCGCGCAATTCCACCCACTGGGTGTATTCGAACTTATGTCTGTTGCCGGCCTGTTGGCGGCTTTATGTATATATAGCTTATGCAATTGGCCTTTCCTTGTACTTTTGCTTGTTGTCCTTCTGCTTTTTCCTTTGCCGCCCTCCCTTGGTTGCCGCATCCCCAGTCCAACAGTTGCTCCGCAATCTGTAGCCGGGGGAGTGCTTGGCTGATTGGGGGGGGGGAAGTACTCTAGCTATGTTGGACTAAAGCTAAGTTTTTTAGGAAGCCGGCCAGCCGGCTGCTCTGGTAGCCGACAGGCATGTTTGGAGGCCGTCTCTTTGCTATATAGGTTCGTTGTTCCTTAGCCGTTTTTCGTGTGGGCGTCCTTTCTGTCTTTCCTCTTGCTAGTCGGACAGTCAGTTCTTTGAGCTGCGACTTTCAACAAGAGAGGACTCGGGAGCCGGCGCACTACTTTTCTTACTTTAGGAAAAACTTTCAATATAGCTTAAGGCGGCCAGTCCCCGGGCCGACTAGTCGAACCCGGTGCCGGACAAAAATTCAAAATGTAATAATACATTCATGGATATGGCACTCGTAATTCATAGATAAATAAAAGGCAGTCCCCAAGTATTGTTCGGGGGGCCTGTTGGTTTGTACTTAATACAAAAGGGGAGCGTGATACATACTGCTTTTCAGCTGTAATATCGTCTTAGGATATTTGCGTTCCATGGTCGCTCCGACTCCTTGCCGGAGTCGTCTCTCTTGCGTGCTCTTGGTTTTTGCGCGTCGATCAAGTAGTAGGAGTCGTTGCCGAGTGCCTTGCTGACGACGAAAGGGCCTTCCCAAGGGGCGGAGAGCTTGTGCTGGCCGGCTGTTCGCTGGATCAGCCGGAGCACAAGGTCGCCCTCTCGTAAGGATCTTGGCTTGACCTTGCGGTTGTAGTAGCGGCGCAGCTCTTGCTGGTAGATGGCGGACCGGCTGAGGGCTAACAGCCGGCCTTCTTCCAGTAGGTCGACGCCGTCTTCTCTTGCTTCTTTGGCTTCCTCGTCCGTGTACATGGTGATCCGAGGCAAGTCGAACTCGATGTCTGTTGGGATGACAGCCTCGGCACCGTACACGAGGAAGAATGGAGTGAAGCCGGTTGACTTGTTGGGTGTAGTGCGCAGGCTCCAGAGGACAGCTGGCAGCTCTTGGAGCCAGCAGCCGGCCGATCGCTCCAGTGGTACAACCAGTCGGGGCTTGATGCTGGAGACGATGAGTCCATTTGCTCGCTCGACCTGGCCGTTTGACTGCGGGTGGGCAACGGACGCTACGTCCAGTCGGATGCCCTGCGTCGCGCAGAAACGTGCCAGTGCTCCTTTGGCGAAGTTCGTGCCGTTGTCGGTGATGATGCTGTGCGGCACGCCGTACCGAGTAGTGATGTCGGTGATAAATGTAACGGCAGTCGGCCCATTGAGCTTCTTAATCGGCTTTGCTTCAATCCACTTTGTGAACTTGTCCACGGCAACAAGTAGATGTGTCAGGCCGCCGCGGGCTGTCTTGAAAGGGCCCACCATGTCCAATCCCCAGACGGCAAAAGGCCAAGTGAGCGGAATGGTCTTGAGGGCAGAAGCCGGCAGGTGTTGCTTGGAACTAAAAACTTGGCATCCTCTGCAGCTCTTGACTATTTATTTAGCATCTTCCAAGGCAGTCGGCCAGAAGAAACCATGGCGGAAAGCCTTGGCCACAAGGGATCTTGAGGCTGCATGGTGGCCGCACTCGCCTTGCTGGATGTCTTTGAGGATTGCTACTCCTTTTTCTGGCTCGACACAACGCTAGAAGACTCCAGTGACGCTGCGCTTCACAAGCTCTCTGTTGATTATTGTATATGCTGCGGCTCGTCGTTGCACTAGTCTTGCTGAGGTCTCGTCAGCCGGCAGCTCTCTGCTGACTAGGAACTTGAGGATGGGCTGGGCCCATGATGGAGCTGTGACTTCTTCTTCTGTTAATGTGGCCACCATGACTCGGGTGGGTGGGTTGGGTGGCGTTGAATTGGAGTCGGCCACCGCTTCTTGTGTTGTTGCAGTCCTCGGGCCGACTGCAGCAGTCCTCGGGCCGGGTTCTGAAGTCCCCGGGCCGGGTGCGACTACGGTAGTCCCCGGGCCGGTTGTCGAAGTCCCCGTGCCGCCTGCGGGATTTCTCCAGTCGGATCCGACTGTATCTGGCGTAGGCGGTACGAAGATGGAATCCGACTCTAGAGACGGCTTGATGGACGGCTTGAGGAGGCGCTGGAGGGAGACGCCAGTCGGTATGGCTTGTCGGGTGGAGCCGATCCGTGCTAGGGCATCTGCTTGGTCGTTGTCGGCCCTTGGCACGTGAAGGAACTCGCACCCTTCGAAGTATCCACTTATCTGCTGGACGAGGAAACGGTAGCTCGCCATGTTCGCGTCCTTGGCGTCCCAGTCGCCAGATGATTGCTGGACCACCAAGTCTGAGTCGCCGTAGCGCAGGATCCGGCGTATGCCGAGTTCTTTGGCTAGCCGGAGTCCATGTACGAGCGCCTCCTACTCGATGACGTTGTTGGAGGCGGCGAAGTGGATCTGCAGCGTGTACTTGAGCTTGTCGCCTTTGGGAGAGGTGAGGACGATGCCGGCTCCCAAGCCGGTGCGCATCTTGGACCCGTCAAAGTGCATCCGCCAATGGGTAGAGTCGGGAGCCGGCGGTAGGTACTGGGTCTCGGCCCAGTCGACGAGGAAGTCGGCCAACGCTTGCGACTTGATGGCGGTGCGGGGTTGATAGAAGATCGTGTAGGGCGCCAACGCAATGGCCCATTTGGCCACCCGGCCAGATGCATCCCGGCTACCTATGATCTCGGCGAGCGGGGCAGTGCACACGACCGTGATGGGGTGCTCTTGGAAGTAGGGCTTCAGTTTCTTGGCTGCGAAGTACACTCCATAGCACATCTTCTGGTAGTGCGGGTAGTTTTGCTTTGAGCTGGATAGTACTTCGCTGAGATAGTAGACCGGCCTCTGGACTAGCTGGGCTCGGCCTTCCTCCGGGCGCTGGACCACAACAACAGTGCTGACGACTCGGCTAGTCGCGGCGATGTAGAGGAGCATGGGCTCCTTCTCAGTCGGCGCAGCCAGGATAGGTGGAGTGGTCAGCATTTTCTTCAACTCATGGAAGGCTTGGTCGGCTTGATCATTCCGCTCAAAGTGAGTGGACTTCTTCATGAGTCGGTACAGGGGGGAGGGCCTTCTCTCCTAGTCGGCTGATAAAACGATTCAGGGAGGCTAAGCGGCCAGTGAACTTCTGCACATCTCGCAGCTTGGTGGGAATCTCCATCCTCTCGATGGCCTTGATCTTGACGGGGTTGCACTCAATGCCGCGTTCGGAGACCAGGAAGCCTAGCAGCTAGCCGGTTGGGACTCCGAACACGCACTTCTCGGGGTTGAGCTTGATCTGGAATCGGCGCAAGTTGGCGAATGTTTCTTTCAGGTCTTCCAGCAAGGTACCGCGCTTCTCTGTCTTCACCACAATGTCGTCTACGTAGACGTGGGCATTTCTGCCGAGTTGTTTCAAGAGACATTTCTGCATGCAACGCTGAAAAGTGGCACCGGCATTTCTCAAGCCGAATGTCATTGTCAGGTAGCAGAAAGCTCCAAAAGGTGTGATGAAGGATTCTTCAGGCGGTCAGCCGGGTCCAACTTGATCTGATGATACCCTGAGTATGCATCCAAAAAACTTAACAGCTCGCATCCGGCTGTGGAGTCTATCACTTGGTCAATCCGTGGCAGAGCAAACGGATCCTTTGGGCAGGCCTTGTTCAAACTCGTGTAGTCTATACACATACGCCACTTGTTATTCTTCTTCAGAACCAGAACAGGGTTGGCAAGCCACTCTGGAAAGAACACTTCCATGATAAAGCCGGCGGCAAGGAGCCGGGCTATCTCTTCTCCCACGATTCTTCGCTTCTCTTCTGACAGTCGGCGGAGGGGTTGCTTGACCGGCTTCGCATCAGCTCGGACATGTAATTTGTGCTCGGCGAAATCCTTCGGGACACACGGCATGTCCTTTGGGGACCATGCAAAGATGTCTCGATTCTCACGGAGGAAGTCGACGAGCTCGCCTTCCTATTTACTGTCCAAGTTCGCCCCAATGACAGCGAACCTCTCCGGGTTTTCCGGGTCCGGAGGTATCTTCTTCGTCTCTTTGGCAGGCTGGAAGGAGCCATGCGCATCACAATCCTTGGGGTTGGGGACAAGGCCGGCTGCTTGCCGGCCATGGCCACAACCCATTCCAACATCTTCTTCTCTTCTGCCACCACGTGGGACTCGGCCAGCCGGCTACTGGCCATGGCGCACTCGATGGACTTCTTGTAGTCGCCGGCTACCGTGATGATCCCCTTCGAGCTCGGCATCTTCATCTTCAGGTAGGCGTAGTAGGGCACAGCCATGAACTTGGCCAAAGCAGGTCGGCCAAGCAGTGCATGATAGGGGCTCTCCAAATCCACTACCTCGACCATATTGCTTCCCGGCGAAAATGATCTTCGTCTCCGAAGAGAACATCCATTTTGATCTTGCCGATTGGAGAGCAAGACAGGCCGGGTACGATACCATGGAAGGCGGTGCGGCTCGGCATGAGCTGCTTCGCTTTGATGTTCAGCTTCTCCATGGTATCGCGATACGGTATGTTGATACTGCTTCCGCCGTCTATCAGGACGCGGGAAAATCTGGCAGCTCGCCTCTCCGTCGTGAGGGTGACGTCCAAGACCATTGCATAGGATCCAGGCGAAGGCATCACCTCTGGGTGGTCGGCCTGGCTCCAGCTGATTGGCTTTTCTGACCAGTGCATGAACTCGGCGGTGCTAGAGGCGACTGCATTCACTTCTTGGTGCTGTCGGCGTCGGCTGCGCTTGTCGTCGGCTTGACTGGTGAAGACGACGTAGGCGGCGTGCTCTTCGGGAAATTCGTCTTGGATGGCGCCAACTGCCGACCGAGCCGCCAGCTGCTGGGGGGCTGGGGGCGGCGGGCCGGGAGGCGGAGGCGGCAACATCCCCTCGCCCTTGGTGATGCGGGTGAGCCAGTGGCATTTCCGGGTTGTGTGGTTGGACGGCTTCGCGCCGCTATGGAAGTTGCAGGGGGCGTCTAGAGCTTGCTCGTAGGAGAAAGACGGCTGCCAAGGCGGCCGGCCACCCTTCTTCTTGGGAGCGGGCCGATCTTCGGGCTGCTCGTCTTCAACTGTGGCCACCTGCCGACTGGAGGAAGTCGGCATGGGGCCCTTGCGCTTGTGGTCGTTCTGGTAGGGGCGCCGATTAGGGTCGCCAGCCGGCGTCTTGGGAGCCGGAGCAATTACTTTCCCCGAGGCGTCCACTCGGAGCTCGGTCTTCATTGAGGAGTCGGCGGTGGCGTACTTGTCGGCGATGACTAGTAGCTCGTCGAGGGTAGCCGGCTCGTCGCAGAGGAGTCAGTGCTTGAGGAGGGTGCCCTGTCGGCACCCAGCGGTGAAGTAGTCGATGGCCTGGACCTCGTGCACTCCCTCGCAGGAGTTGCGGAGCTCGGCCCATCGCGTGAGGTAGTCGCGGGTCGACTCGTTGGGCCCTTGGACGCAGAGGGAGAGCTGGCGAGGCTTGGGAGGCCGCTTGTAGGTGCTGGTGAAGTTGCGGACGAAGACTTCGGTGAAGTCCAACCAACTGTTGACGCTGTAGGGCTTGAGGCTGTTGAGCCATGTGCGCGCAGTGCCCTGCAGCATGAGGGGGACGTACTTCACGGCGACACACCGATTGCCGTTGGCTATGCTGACGGCCGTGGAGTAGTCGATGAGCCAATCTTCCGGCTTCACCGAGCCGTTGTACTTGGGCCTGTCTCTGGGGAGCGAGAACCCTTTGGGGAAGGGCTCGTCGCGGATGCGGGGGCCAAAGCATGGCGGGCCGACATCGTCTTCTTCTTCTAACGCCAAGGATCGAGCAAGGCGGTCGATCCTGTGGCGGGCGTCGTTCTCGCCGACTCCTTCTCGGCGGCCGAGTCGGTCGCCAAGAGTCGGGTGTGTGATAGGCGGCGGAGTGAGGCGTCTTTCTCTTCGAGGCGGGGGAGGAGGCAGATTTCCTTGGTGTTCTACAGCTCGAGGGCGGCCATCCGCGTCGCGCTCGATGGTGATGCGAGTCCGGCTGCGGTTGGCAGCCGGCTCCTTGTCTTTCTTCTGGCGCACGCCGCTCGCAGTCGGCGAGCGGGACGTCGCGGCGTGCTCCCGGCGCGGGGGATGACTATCAGCACGGGCACCGGCTTCTTGCTGTTCTGCGGCCGCGTCGAGCAGCTGCTGGATCCGTCTTGTCATGTAGGGGAGCTCATCGGCTCCCAGCCCATTGAGCTCTTCTGCGGCCGCCTGAGCGGCTCGCAGATTCTCGAGCGGGGTGGCATAGACGGGGCGATCTGCGCCCAGCATGCTGGCGACGGCCGCGCCGCGCTTCTGGACGAGGCCGGCTCGGCTCAGGCCGCTAGGCGGCGGTGTAACGAAGGCGGCGCGGTCGACTTCGCGCTGGTGGGCCTCGGTGAGGCGTCTCATGGAGGCTGTCTTCTGGCCCTCCGCGATGAGGGCAAGGCGGCGGGCTTCCAGGGTCTCGGCGTCGGCGTCGGCCGGGATGGGGACGGAGAGGTCGTGCATCGCCGCTTGCAGGGCGTCGTGGGCATTCTCGCCCGAGTTGGCGACATGGCTGATGACCAGCACTTCGGTGACAGCGCTGCTGCCGCTGTCAGCTCGAGGGAGGGGGTCGTCGAAGACCACCACGTCGGAGGGGTAGGCGTCGAGCGACGCCGTGTCGGAGTCGATGAGCATCGGGTCGGTGGAGCCGAACGACTCCATGTCTGCAGCAGGCTCGCTGGAGACGTGAAGCTGGTCGAGGAGGCTAACGAGGCGGTTCTTGGGGTAGTCGGTGCCTGCGTCGGACGCAGGCTTGTCGGAGATGCGAGTCTCGCCGAGCAGATCGGCGAGGCAGCTCGCTGCGCAGGCGTCGTCGACGCCTTGCAGCGCGTCGACGCAAACGCCATCGGGCGCAGCAGGCTGGCTGAGCTCACGGGGGAGGAAGAGGGTTCCCGTCCAGAACAGGTCTCCGGACGACGGTGCACCTGACCCCACGGTGGGCGCCAAATGTCGGGTGGTTGGTGCGACATATGCCAAGGGATGGCTTATCTGTGTGGGTGCCAATAAGACGTCGCCGGTGCCTGGAAACGCGATGAGGCGAAGACATGCACGCCGGCGGATCTTACCCAGGTTCGGGGCTCTCCGAGGAGATAACACCCCTAGTCCTGCTCTGCGGGGTCTCCGCATAGTCACTAGATCGGTGAAAGAGCTACAATCGCTCCTAGAGCTGTTTTGGGGTTCAAGGGAGAAGAAGAACAAGGCTAGCTCTATCTTCTCTCTATCTATGGTGTGTGTGTTATGTTTAGAAGCCAACTATGATCAGAGGCCAACCCTTTGCATGGGCGCTCCGGGGGGTTTATATAGGCCTACCCCCCGGGGGTACAATGGTAATCCGACTGGGCTGGTCCCAGCCGTCAGTGTCTACACTTGCCGGCTTCTCCGCCGGCAATTGGGCCCTGCCGGCTGGTGGGTCCTGCCGGCTGCCGGCTTCTTGGTCGACAGGCTGGCCCCACCGCCTAGGGTCTTGTCGGCGGCTGCTTACTGTAGCCTCGCCTCTGATGACGAGGGCTTTGTCGAGGTAAGCGTGGCTACAGTGGGCCGCCTTGGGGGCTCTCACTGTAGCCTTACCTCGTCTTGTCTCCTTAATGGGGCTCCTGCTTCGAGGAAGGGAGTAGCCAGCTTCTGGGAGCCGGCTACGCCCCTGGCCGACTTGGAAAGGCCGGGCCGCCTCCACGCCTCTCTCTGGCTGAAGGGGCCCGCCGCCCGTGGGCCGTACGGGAGTCTGTCGTGGATGACGTCGAGGCTAGCATGGCTACAGTGCCAAGCCACACGGGAGACAGCCTTCCCGTACGGCTTCCTGTAGCCATGCCCGCCTCGGGCTTCGGGGGTAGTGGGCCGCAATGTGGCCACTCCCCGTCTTGTCGTCGTTATGTGGGAACGGCTTTGGTGGTTGAGGTCTCGGCCGGCCCCTAGGAGTCGGCGTCCTTCTTTGCCGGCTTCTTGGAGTCGGCCACCCCGTAATCGTCCTGGGGAGGGGTTGCTTGAGGCTGGGTCGCCTTCCGGGAGTCGGCTTCAGAGGTAGCCGGCCAGGGAAGGCGGCCCAAATGCTTGGAGTGCTTGAAGGCCCGAAGGCCTGATAGTTTTCTGAAGAACCAGGGGTAGTCGGTTGGGCTACCCGTGGCCATTTACTCCGACACCTCCCGAAGGGCTGTCCGAGTGACCGTCCGAGTTTCGAAGGTCCTCCCGAGGGTTGTCCGTGACACCGTCCGGAGGACTATCCGACCACCTCCCGGAGGGCTGTCCGAGGGGCAGATGAGGGTATACATCCTCGCGGTTGGGAGGTTGTAAATCCTAGCTGCGGGGATCTGCACCGCCGATCGTCATCGACTCTACTTCCTCCTGTGCTATGAGTCGGTAACGAAAAAGATCAAACCTTGTATGCAGTCTCCATAGTGGTCCTGGGCTGGTGCATAAGTCGGAAATTTTTTGTTTTCTGCTGCGCCACCCTACATGCCACGCCTGAATCAGACTCCTCCTCAGACTCCACCTCTGCCTCCTCAGAAGCAGACTCCTCCTCTGAATCCATCTCCTTGCCAACAAATGCACGAGCCTTGCTTGATGAGCTCTTCTTGTGTGATGAAGACTTTGACGAAGACTTTGAAGAAGACATTGAGGATTTCTTCTTCTTCTTGTCATTAGAATCATATTCCTTGCTCTTCTTCTTCTTCTTCTTCTTGATCTCATTGTCCCACTGTGGACACTCAGAGATGTAGTGACCAGGTTTCTTGCATTTGTGGCATCTTCTCTTCTTGTGGTCACGAGTGGAAGCTTCATCATTTCTAGAGCTGGATCTTGAAGACTTTCTGAGGCCTTTCTTCTTGGTGAACTTCTGGAACTTCTTCACAAGCATAGCAAGCTCCTTTCCAATGTCTTCAGGATCCCCAGAACTGCAGTCATATTCTTCTTCAGATGAGGAAACAACCTTTGCCTTCAAAGCGCGAGTTCGGCCATAGTTGGGACCATAGATATCTCTGTTCTCAAATAACTGGAACTCATGTGTGTTGAGCCTCTCAAGTATGTCAGACGGATCGAGAGTCTTGAAATCAGGACGTTCTTGAATCATCAGGGCCAGGGTGTCGAATGAGCTGTCAAGTGATCTCAGGAGCTTCTTGACGATTTTGTGCTTGGTGATCTCAGTGACGCCGAGTGCGCGAAGCGCATTTGTGATATCAGTGAGGCGATCAAACGTGAGCTGCACATTCTCATTGTCATTTCTCTTGAAGCAGTTGAAGAGGTTGCGAAGAACATCAATCCTTGAGTCTCTCTGGGTTGAGACGCCTTCATTGACTTTGGAGAGCTAGTCCCAGACTAGCCTCACAGTTTCCAAATGACCACAGATGATGTTCTTGGCGGTCGAGTCCAGTTGGATGAACCTCTTGACATCAGCAGCGGTGACACCTTCACCGACCATGGGAACGCCGTTCTTGACGAAAACCAGAGGTCGACGTCAATGGCTTCAAGATGCACACGCATCTTATTCTTCCAGTAGGGGTAATCAGTGCCATCGAAGACAGGGCACGCAGTGGATACCGTGATTATCCCTGCATTTGACATAGCTAAAACTCCAGGTGGTTAAACCGAATCACACAGAACAAGGGAGCACCTTGCTCTGATACCAATTAAAAGTGCTAGTTATCAACTAGAGGGGGGTGCATATGCGATTTTTATGAAAGTCTTCAAAACACGGGGGCTTTGAAGACAAACAGTAGAAATGAACCTATTGATATGCAGCAGAAGGTAGACTACACTATACAAGCCATAGTCAAGTAAGCAATGAAGTGAAAGCACGAAGACTATTAGCAGCTAGGTAGCATGGATTAGGATGGAAGATAGTATGAAGCCAAACAACAACCAATCTTCACACAGTGAAGATAATCAGATCATGCAAGCAGGCAATGACTTCACGAAGACAAACTGTAAAGTAAAGGGAAGTGAAGGATAGAACCAGTTGCTTGGTGAAGACAAGGATTTGGTAGACCAGTTCCAGTTGCTGTGACAACTGTACGTCTGGTTAGGGAGGCTGAGATTTAACTCAGAAGACCTCGTCTTCACCTTACTCCCCTTGAGCTAAGAACACTTAGTCCTCGCCCAATCACCTTGGTAAGTCTTCAAGGTAGACTTCCAAACCTTCATAGACTTCGTTCACTGGCAATCCACAATGGCTCCTGGATGCTCAGAACGCGACGCCTAACCCGATGGAGGATTCACAGTCCTCAAGTGCAACAAGTCTTCAGATCACGCAGACAGAAAGACTCCAATGATGCCTAACACTCTTTGGCTCTGGGTGTTTTGGGCTTTGTCCTCGCAAGGGTCTCTCTCTCAAATGCTTCGGAGGTGGGTTGCTCTCAAACGACAAAAGCCGTGCACTAACTCTGAGCAGCCACCAATTTATGGTGTAGGGGGTGGGCTATTTATAGCCATGAGGCAACCCGACCTGATTTGTCCGAAATGACCCTGGGTCACTAAGGAACTGCCATGTCGTGGTGGGCGCACGGCAGATGCTAAGGGATGACTAAAGATAGGAGGAGGCTCGAGGGCACTGGTGGGCTCCAGAGGCGAGGTCGGCATGAGCGAGCGCGGGATGCAAGACATACCCAGGTTCGGGGCTCTCCGGAGAGATAACACCCCTAGTCCTGCCGAGTGTA
Organism: Triticum aestivum; assembly: GCF_018294505.1. Taxonomy (NCBI): domain Eukaryota; kingdom Viridiplantae; phylum Streptophyta; class Magnoliopsida; order Poales; family Poaceae; genus Triticum; species Triticum aestivum. The sequence goes on from NC_057808.1 coordinate 465,116,361, forward strand.
GTTGATATGTATCAGTACAGGGTTCCTCCTTGAGCTGTATCGGGGAAGGAGGAAGACGGACCAAGGCTCACGCTGCTTCTCCTTGTGCTGTGTGTGTGCTACTAATGATCTGATCGCCCCGTGCATGAGGGCTCCTGGGGGGTTTTATAGGTCAACCCCCCAGGGGTACAAGGGTAATGTTACAAGGCCCTGGGGCCGGATTTTCATTGTCTGGGAAGCCGGCGCTGGGACCCGCCGGGAGTCAGGGGTCGCCGGGTTCTCCGAGCGTGGGGCCCGTCGGGTACGGGGGCACTGTTGGCCGTCTTGTCGATCGTCAGGGAGTGGCCGGGTTGAGTCAGCTACAGTGGCGCTCCGTCAGGTCGCCGCTTGCTGGCGCCATCGGTGACGATGGTTGCACTTGTCAGATCACGGGTTCCGGCAAAACCCTTAAGGTTCGAACTCTGGGGTGCGCGCGAAGTTCTCCCCCTCCTACCGATCCGCGTCCTAACTAGCTAAGATCTCTAGAATGAGCTCGATGAACTCACAATCACAAAGAGAGGAGGTTTATACTAGTTCGGTCCACCATTGTGGTGTAATACCCTACTCCAGTGTGGTGGTGGTGGATTGCCTCTTTGGCTAATGATGAACAGTACAAGGGGAAGAACAGCCTCCTGAGGTTGAGGTGTTCTTGTGCTTGGTGCGCTTGTGGGAGAGAGGATGGAAGATGGAATCTATCCCCCCTACTGTGGTGGCTAGTTCTACTTATATAGGCCCTGGTCCTCTTCCCAAATATTGAGCGGGAAGGGATCCCACAACGGCCAGTTTTGAAGGGGAACATATAGTACAGCTTATCCTGACAAAAGCGGTCTTCGCCTGCAAAAGGCTCTGGTGGTGACGCCGCCTTGGGCTCCATGGTGACCTCCGTCTTGCCGTCCTGCTGGTCTTGGTCTCGTTGCACCGAAACCTTTGCTTGATGCCTTGGTACTCCGCGCCTGCGCTTGCTCCATTAGCACCAAAGGGGAAACAAGGACACTGCGCGGGCTGGCGCCCGCCTGGCGCCCGCCTGGCCTCGATCGTCATGGCTCACGTCACAAGATCCTCGTGAGGTTTGCCTTGCCTTGATCTCTCCGCCCCTCGTGAGCCTGCCTGGCGAGGCCGCTCCTGAGGAGGTTTTGCGTCGTCTGCTTCGCGAGGCTTGGCCCCTCGCTAGGGTCTTGAATGCCTTGTTGATGAAGATGGGCCCTACAGGCCTGCTTGCACAGCCACGCCTTGGGCCGCAGGCAGGCAAGTCTGGGGACCCCCGTTCCCAGAACGCCGACAGTAGCCCCCAGGCCCAAGGCGCACTCGGGCTTGGCTTCGAGGCGAAGCCATAGGTCAAGCACGGAGCACTACGGGCCCCAAAAGCCTGCGGCCTTGGTCGACACGTGGCGGTTGATTGGACGTGGGCGTCTCCGCTTCCCCATGCTGCCTCGGCAACTGCCCGACGTGACAAGTCCCTGCGACATGCAAGGGAACCATCATTACCTATGATCGTGGGAGGCGCTGGTTGGCCTTCTCCTGCTATAAATGAAGGAGGGGGCTGAGCCCCCGTCACCCATCTCTTCCCATTCCGCTTGCTTCTTCCTCTGCTCTACCACCGACTCCAATGGCGTTGTCGAAGAGGTTCTCCACCGCAGAGAAGGGAAAGGCTCCCCTGAGGGGCCCGGCTCTCCGGCGCCTAAGCGGGGACGCGGCCGCCCCGTAAGCACACCGCGACCCCCGCCGCGGTCCCACAATCTCGCGGTGGTGCCGCTGCGCGAGGCAGGGGTTGTTGCTATCGCGGGAGCCCTGTTGACGAAGGGAGACGCGCCATGGTCGCACGGCCTCCCAGGCTGCGCTTCCATTCTGCAGAGGTGTTGCCGGAGTTCGTTGTCTGGTCGGAGGATCCGGCCGGCAACTGGCTCCAGCTTCCGCGCTTCTTTGCCGACGAGCTGCCCGCCTCCGGTCCGGGCGGGCTCTGGCTGCAGGTGGACGGTTGCTGCAGCCGGGCTTCTTGGGTTGTGGTTGAGGTCTCTGTCGTGGGCAACATAGCTCTGGCCCGCGGTTGGCAGACGTTCGCCCGCGCGCGCGGCCTGGGCAGGCGGTGCACCCTCCACTTCAAGTACGATGGTGATGCGACCCTCTATGTGAGGGTGTTTGGGGAAGATGGTCGCCGCGCCGGATGCTGCCCCGAGGTTTACGACGGCGAGGAGGTGCTCGGCCTTGGCGATGGTCGGGACGAGGGGGAGGGCGAACCCGCCGGCCGCGCCTCGTCCAGCTACGGTGGCTCTTCTCTTGGCGACAGCTCCAACAGCGGCGGCTACGACCAGCCGCCACGCCACCGCGCTCGCTTCGAAGGTGGTAGCGGGTCGTCTCGTCGCCGCGCCTCCGTGAAGTGCGAGGAAGGATCCGGCTGTGCCCGGGACGTCGCTGAGGGCTTGCCCCCGGCGGCCGCTCCAGGGGCAAGCGCCGCTTTTGTTTCGTTCTTCCTTTCTTTCCTGCATCAAAAATGAAACCAGTGTGGGCCCGGAGGGGCGTGTATCGAACTATGATTCCTCAATCGTTATGCTATGCTTGTTGTGTCCATGCTGGGTCGTTATTTTGTACAGGGATAACTTAGCTTGGCGCGTTCGGGGCAGCCTCTTCTTCACGAGGCACTTGCTTCCTTGTGCCCGTCTTGACTTAGCGGTCACTCAGGAACTGCAAAAATTCGTTAGGAAGCTCGCTAGGAAACTTGTCGTTCACCCAAGCCTTGGCCCGACGCTTCTTATCGTGGTACCCGAGGGGCACGGATTTTGGGGGGATGCGCCAGCTTGTGGGTTCGAACGAGGGTGCCTCGCGAGAAAGCAGACAGAAAGCAGAGAGAGGGGAAAACGCTCGCGAGGGCACCTGCCTAGCCCCCTCGTGAGGTATGCGAGAGAGAGAACACATGTGAACTAGAGTCGGAAATAGCGGGAAAAGGCAACGGAACCAAATCAGTAAGGAACACCAGAAGCAAACTTTGATTAAAAGAGGGCGAGCCAACTACGGAAAGCAAATGAAAAGCCGCGTCCGACACCTAGTATAGTCTTCAAGGCTTCTCACCAGCGTGGAGCTAAGTGCTGCCACTAGGCATGGGAGGGAGCCCCCGAGGCCCGAGGGCGGCTCTCCGGTGACTCCGGGGCGTGTACAGCCCCACTCATTATTACGCGAGAGTGTCACGGGCGGCGATTCTTCACAGGCACCGGGCCATCTTCACAGGCACTGGGCCTTTCTTCACAGGCACTGGGCCTTGCTTGATGGGTAGATCTTCCGGAGGTGCTAGATGTTCCAGGCGTTCTGGATGGGCACCCCGTCCTGCGTCTCCAGGCGCGCGTCGCCAGGCCTGGAGACATGGACAACCTTAAACAGGCCCTTCCACATAGGTGAGAGCTTGTGCAGCCCTTCCCTGGAGAGGACCTGCCTCAGGACGAGGTTGCCCGCCTCGAGTGTCCTGGAACGGATGTTGCGGCAGTGGTATCGCCGCAGCGCCTATTGGTACCTTGCCGCCCTCAGCGCAGCCTCGCGGCGATGTTCCTCCCCCAGCACGAGGTCCATCCCCCACGTGGTGTCCCGCTGCGTTTCATCAAACCAGGACCCGTGCGGAGCGATGCTTGACCTCGTGAGGGAGGACCGCTTCAGCTCCGTAGACGAGGAAGAATGGGGTCTCACCCGTCGGCTTGGTGGCGGTGGTGCGGATGGACCACAGCACGGACTGGAGCTCGTCGTGCCAGCCCCTGCCGCGGGCCTCGAGCTTCTTCCTGAGTTCCTGGCCTTGAGGCCCCTCAGGACCTCTGCGTTAGCACGTTCAGCCTGACCATTGCTTCTGGGGTGCGCCACCAAAGCGTAGCAGATCTGCGTTCCAAGGTTAGCATAGTATGTTTTGAAGAGGTTACTAGTGAACTGCGAGCCGTTGTCGGTGATGATGCGGTTGGGAACCCCGAAGCGGCTCACGAGACCCTTGATGAACTTGACTGCGGAGCCAGCTGGGATGGTGCAGACGGCTTCCACTTCCTCCCACTTGGTGAACTTATCAATGGCGACGTAGAGGTAGCGGTAGCCCCCAGGCGCTCGAGGGAATGGGCCCAAGATGTCCAGCCCCCAGACTGCGAACGGCCACGTGAGCGGGATGGTCTGGAGGCCTTGAGCTGGCTGGTGGATCTGCTTGGCGTGGAACTGGCAGGCTTCACATGACTTCACCAGTTCGGCCGCATCGTTGAGCGTCGTGGGCCAGTAGGATCCACTGCGGAATACCTTGCCGACGAGGGTCCGTGATGATGAGTGGTGCCCGCGGTCCCCGCCATGTATGTGAATTAGCAACTCCTTCCCCTGGTCTCTGGAAATGCAACGCAGCGAAACATCATTCAGTCGCTTCCTGTATAACTCACCGTCATGGATGCAATATGCCGTGGCTTGCCAGGACACTCGCTCTGCGTCCGCCTCCTTCTCCGGCAGTGCCCCTTGCATCAGATATTCCTTGAATTCCTTGGTCCAGCATCCCTCCTGGGGCTCGAGCGCCAAGAGCAGGCGGGCTCCTGAGGTCGGGCCACAGGCTGGGGCTCCTGTGGCAGGCGGCTGTGGGAGCTCCTCCCGAGGCTGAGCTCTGCTTGAAAGTGGTGGTGTCGCTGATGGCTTGAAGAGCCGTTCTTCAAAGATGCCGGGCTCTTGGGGCTGCCGTTTGGATGCTCTCTTGGCGATGTCGTCAGCTTCCTTGTTGGTGCCCCGGGGCACGTGCTGCAACTCCAAGCCCAAGAACTGCTTCTCCATCTTGCGCACGTCCGCGAGGTATGCCTCCATATGTTCATCCTTCGGCTCGTACACCTTGTTGGAGAAGTTGACGAGGAGCTGCGAGTCACCCTTGACGGTGAGGCGCTTCACCCCTAGAGCTGCTGCGGCCTTTAGGCCAGCTATGAGGCCTTCGTATTCTGTGATGTTGTTGGAGACCTTCTCGCCCTGCTGAAAGCAGAGCTGCACAGCATAGTAGAGCCTGTCCTGAGTGGGCGAGATGAGCACTGCTCCAGCCCCCGCGCCCTGGTGCGCGAAGGCGCCATCAAAATACATGACCCAACCGTCCGGCGCCTCGCTTCTTGGGGAGGTGGACCAGTCTTCGCCTACTCCAAGTATCGGGGCATCCGTCCATTCCGCCACAAAATCAGCGAGCGCGGCTCCCTTGATGACCCTGGTAGTGCTGAACTCCAACTGGAATGCCTGCAGCTTGATGTTCCACTCAGCAAACCTTCCAGCAGAGTTGGGGCTCCTGAGCACCCTCTCCAATGGGTAGGCTAAGACGACCTGGATGGGGTGGCCCTGGAAGTAGTGCCGCAACTTGCGCGAGGCCACCAAGAGCACGAGCAGGAGCTTCTGAGGCATGGGGTATCACACTCTCGCGTCCCGCAACACCGTGCTGACAAAATACACCGGGTGCTTGACGTGTGCTGGCCTATTGCTGAGGCTCGCGTCTTGCGGAAGCTGGGACGTCTCCTGTGTTGGTGGAACTCTTGATGCATGATCGCTTGCGGGAATCTCGGCGGCCTCGTCCTGCCGAGCTTGGTCTTCATTTGACGCTGCTAAGGCTCTTGTGGTGCCTTCCTGATCTTGCGTCGCTTCAGCTGTAGCTCGGCGCAGCGTGCCCTTGGCTTGGTGATCTTCCCGAACCGCCACCAGCGCCACGCAGGCGGAGTACAGGGTGGCGGCAAGGTAGAGTACTAGAGCCTCGAGAGGTCGTGGTGCTACCATCACCGGGGGGCTGGTCAGGTATATCTTGAGGTCTTGAAAAGGTCGGTCAGCCTCCGGGGTCCACTCGAATGGGCCCTTCTTCTTCATCAGCTTGAAGAAGGGTAGGGCGCGCTCCCCCAGCTTGGAGATGAAGCGTCCCAACGCAGTTACCCGACCAGCCAGCTTCTGCATTTCCTTGAGGGTCTGCGGTGGACTCATGTCCTCAATGGCCTTGATCTTCTCTGGGTTCGCCTGGATCCCTCTGTGGGACACGAGGAATCCCAATAGCTTGCCGGAAGGGACACCGAACATACACTTTTCTGGGTTGAGCCGCAAGTTCACCTGGCGCAGGCTCGCGAAGGTCTCCTCCAGATCTTGGATCAAGGTCCTTGCCTCCCGAGACTTCACTACAATGTCCTCAACGTAGGCCTCCGTGTTTCTCCCGCCGCCCTAAGGCGATGTGCATCAGCCGCTGAAAGGTCGTGCCCGTGTTGCCCAGTCCGAAGGGCATGCAGGTGTAGCAGTACACCCCACACGGGGTCAGGAAGGTTGTCTTCTCTACATCTTCTACCGCCATCTTGATCTGGTGATACCCTGAGAACGCATCCAGGAAGCACAGCAGGTCGCACTCGGCGGTGGAGTCAACGATCTGGTCGATGCGCGGGAGCGGAAACGGGTCTTGGGGGAGGCCTTATTGAGGTTGGTGAAGTCGACGCACATTCGCTCCTTTCCGCCTTTCTTCGGCACTACGACGGGGTTCGCCAGCCATTCGGGGTACCGAACTTCGCGAATGGCACCCGCTGCCTCCAACTTGCAGGTCCCTTGGATGATGAAGGCCTGCTTCTTTGTGGACTACCGTCTCGCCCCCTGCTTCATAGGGCGCACATTGGGGCATACCCTTAAGTGATGCTGAATCACCTCTCTCGGGACCCCTAGCAGCTGGTTGGGCTCCCACGCGAATATATCCTTGTTTGCATGCAAGAACTTCACCAACGCTTCCTCTTGGCTTGGGTCGAGGCCGGCACCTATGGTAAAGGTGGCTCCTGAGGGCCTGTCCTCGTTGACCGGTACCTGCTTGGTTTCTGCCTTGTCTTGGGTGAACAGCTGCTTCTTCTTGGTCGGTGCGACTTCCCTGGGCTCGGAGGTGCCTGCGTCATCGGGCTGCACCGCCGCGGCGGTCTTGAGGGCGAGCTTGAGCACTGCCAAGGCTTCCTTGGCGTCCCCCTTGATGGTGAGGACGCCCTTGCTTCCAGGCATCTTCATGAGGTTGTATGCTGGGTGGGTTGCTGCCATGAACTGGGCCAGAGCCGGGTACCCGAGGATGGCGTTGTACGGGAGGCCGATGCGGGCGATGTCGAAGTCGACCAGCTCGGTGCGGTAGTTGTCGCGCGTGCCGAAGGTGACGGGGAGGCGGATCTGCCCCAGGGAGTGGGCGGTGCCGCCACCTACCCCTGAGAAAGGCTTGCTGAGGCTGAGCCGCTCAAGTGGTACTTGAAGAAGGCTGAAGGCCTCCACGGAGAGCACGTTGAGGCCGGCGCCGCCGTCGATGACGGTCTTGGTGACAGCCACGTTGTAGATGGTGGGAGTGCAGAGCATCGGGAGCATACCCAAGCCGAGAGTGGTGGCGGGGTGGTCCTCTAAGTCGAAGGTGACGTCGGCCTCGGGCGCAGCCCAGCCCGGCGGAGCCCCCGAGCTCTTCGAAGCGGCGCCGATCTGGTGGAGGAATGGCTTGACATGACGATCTGAAGGCGGTGCTTGAGATCCGCCTAGCAGGGCTGCGACCGCGTGGTGCGCTAGTGCCGCATAGCACGCAGTGAAGAGGTCGCGCAGCTCCTCCCAAGATGCCACCATGGATCCGGGGAGGTTGAGCAGCCAGGCGCGCGGCGCGCCGGTGAGGGCCATGGGAAACCAGTTGGCCATGACCTTGTCATCGCCCCCAGCCTCGAGGACGGCCTCCTCGTATGCCACCAGGAAAGCTGTTGGGTCCGCCGCGCCGTCGTAGCGCGGCGGCATCTCCGGCTTGAACTTGGGTGGCCACTGCACCTGCCGCAGGGCGGGGGCCAGGGCTCGGAGCCCCCTGGCCCCGTCGTCAGCGCCGGCCGTCGGAGCCGGTAGCGAGGCGCCTGCCATGAGCGCGGAGTGCGGCGGCGGCGGAGCGTGGATCAGCGAAGGGAAGGCTATGGTGCACCCCTACCTGGCGCACCAAATGTCGGATCACGGGTTCCGGCAAAACCCTTAAGGTTCGAACTCTGGGCTGCGCGCGAAGTTCTCCCCCTCCTACCGATGCGCGTTCTAACTAGCTAAGATCTCTAGAACGAGCTCGACGAACTCACAATCACAAAGACACGAGGTTTATACTGGTTCGGGCCACCGTTGTGGTGTAATACCCTACTCCAGTGTGGTGGTGGTGGATTGCCTCTTGGGCTAAGGATGAACAGTACAAGGGGAAGAACAGCCTCCTGAGGTTGAGGTGTTCTTGTGCTTTGTGCGCTTGTGGGAGAGAGGATGGAAGATGGAATCGATCCCCCCTACTGTGGTGGCTAGTTCTACTTATATAGGCCCTGGTCCTCTTCCCAAATATTGAGCGGGAAGGGATCCCACAACGGCCAGTTTTGAAGGGGAACATCTAGTACAGCTTATCCTAACAAAAGCGTCTTCGCCTGCAAAAGGCTCTGGTGGTGACGCCGCCTTGGGCTCCATGGTGACCTCCGTCTTGCCGTCCTGCTGGTCTTGGTCTCGTTGCACTGATATGGAAACCTTTGCTTGATGCCTCGGTACTCCGCACCTGCGCTTGCTCCCTTAGCACCAAAGGGGAAACAAGGACACTGCGTGGGCTGGTGCCCGCCTGGCCTCGATCGTCATGGCTCACGTCACAAGATCCTCGTGAGGTTTGCCTTGCCTTGATCTCTCCGCCCCTCGTGAGCCTGCCTGGCGAGGCTGCTCCTGAGGAGGTCTTGCATCGTCTGCCTCGCGAGGCTTGGCCCCTCGCGAGGGTCTTGAATGCCTTGTTGATGAAGATGGGCCGTACAGGCCTGCTTGCACAGCCACGCCGTGGGCCGCAGGCAGGCAAGTCTGGGGACCCCCGTTGCCAGAACGCCGACAGTACTGTTGCCACGCTGACCCTGGTTAGCGGGTAGATGGGGCACTATTGCCACGCCCCGACTGACCAGACGCATGAGCGGGGCACTGTTGCCTCGGTCATCGGTAGGTGGAGACTCGTCCCATCGTACGGCTGGGATGGGACGGGAGCTGACCCATGGCCAGGTTGAGGAACGCGCCAAGGGTGGAGCTGGCTTGTTGGAGAGTTTGGCCGGGTGAAGGGGCTTGGCCGGGTTGGGCAACCTGGTCAGGCGCGAGCCGGCCTATGGGGCGATGCTGGTCCCGTTGTTTTTGAAAAGGATCTGGGTTCCGTTGCCTGCCTGGGGTTCATCCCCACGACAGTAGTCCCCGAAACTGTGAAGGACCGCCGTCTTCGGGTGGGAGGGCCTTCGCAGTTTCCCCCTTTTTTAGGAGGCGAATTTTGTGACCGTCGGGTCCCGCAACACCGACTGTGTGCCGGATTCCGGAAGCCGGATCGCGGCATCCTAGCAGCGGCGGGAAACAGTGGAGTCCGCCGAATCTTCGGGCAATCTTTCGGACTTCGGGCGGGCGCCACATGGCGCCTGGAAGCCGGAGGGGCCTGACAGGCCACGCGCGTGACAGGACAGGGTGACGCGCTGGGGCCCGCGGCCGCGCACCCTCGGCCCACGCGCACGGATTTATTGCGGCATCCACAAGTTGGTTGCCATTCTCGAGGTAGTTATTGCGCACGTACGTGCGTAGTTATTGCAGGGAAGTGGGAAAGGCGAGCGCAAACGATCCCACTCCCCCACGTTTCAAACTGTGGCTTATAAATTGGGGTGAGGAGGGGCGGCGGAAATCATTCTCGCTCGCGCCCCTGCCTTCTTCTTCCTTCCTCTGCTTCATGCGTCCGCCGCGCACTGCAACGCCCTTTGCTTCGAGCAGAGCTTCATCGCCATCTTCTTCCTTCTTTCTTCCGCACCTTTGTCGATGGCGCTGCCGTCGGGCTCGTGCATGGGCTCGACCGTCACTCTTGATGACATCGCCTATATTCGCACCACCAGGCGCCTGCCGGGGAAGACGGAGGTCGCCGCGCGCCTGCCGCAGGGCGAGCGGGAGCCGCGGCCCGAGGGCACGGAGCGCGTGGTCTTCTTCCCGCACTTCAAGCGCGGGTTCGGGCTTCCCGCGAGCACCTTCTTTCGTGACTTCCTGGAGTTCTTCGGGCTCCAGCCCCATCATCTTGGCGCAGGCGCCACCGTGCAGCTTTCGGGCTTCGTCACCCTCTGCGAGGGGTACCTGGGGGTCGAGCCATCGATCGACCTCTGGGTGCACTTTTTTCTTTGAAGCAGCAGGGGCCAAGGGCCGGAGAGATGTCCGACTGCGGGGCCACCGTCATCTCCAAGCAGTCGGGCGCTGACTGCGCCAAGATGCCGCTGGATGATTCTGCCAAGAAATGGCAGAATTCCTTCTTCTACGTCCGCAATCTCGGCGCGGACCGTATAAATTTGCCACCGTTCGTCAACTCGCCGCAGTGGGAAGGTCAGGGGGGCCAGGCCGTTGGGTCGCAGCCGACACGGAGCAGGACCAGCGAGGTCTTCTTCGGGCCTCTGACCCAGGAGGAGGCGGCGATGGCCGCCGTGACCCGGCGCCTGCGAGGGCGGACGGACCGGATCCAGGCCTTCACCCAGGCCGAGGTGGAGCAGACACGAGAGCTGGAGCGCGCCGTGTTCGTAAGTTTCCCTTGTTTTCTGCCTTTCTTTGTGGGGGTGCGCTAACGCACCCACTGGGTGTAGCCCCCGAGATTCGGGCCAACTGCGTAGCAGTTGGGTCGAATCTTAAATTGTTGTCTCGTGTTGATCGCTGCCTTCTGCAGCAACTGGACTCCTACCGGGTCAGCGTCTTCAACCGGCTCCTGGAGACGCACCGGCAACTCAAGGAGAAGCTTGCCGCCAAGGAGGAGGAGCTCCGCGCCGCGGCAGGTATTCTTTTTGCGTGCTCATTTTTTAGTGGGGGCGCACTAGCGCACCCACTGGGTGTAGCCCCCAAGATTCGGGCCAACTGTGTAGCAGTTGGGTCGAATCTTATAATAGTGCTTTGTTTCTGAATCTTTCTTCTGCAGCCGAGGTGCTGTCCTGGAGAACCCGGCTGATGCGGGCCGGCTTCCACTACGACCGGCTCATTGCTGATGCCGGCCGGCTTGGCACCGAGATGGCGAGGGCGAGGGCGGAGGCGATGGGAGCCCAGCGGGCACTCGAAGGAACCAGCCGGCTGCGGGAGCAGCTGGAGGGCAACAAGGGTCGTCTTGAGGTCGAGCTGGAACGCCTCAAGGCGGAAGCCGCCAAGGTTGTGGAGGCGCAGCGGGCCCTTGCCGAGGCGGATCAGCAGCGCGGCAGGCTGGCCGACAAAAAGGGTCAGCTCCAGGCCGAGGTGGAGCGCTTGAAGGCGCTGGTGGCTGCGGCAGAGGAGACCCATCAGGGGGAAACCCGTCGCCGCGAGGAGGCCGAGAAGGCGGCCGAGGACAAGGACGCCGAGCTGAAGACGGCCCTTGCAATGGTCGCCGATCTGGAGAAGACGCTCTAGGAGCGTGACCGCACCATCGCCCGGGAGCGGCGCGGTACGTTGCTCGAAGCGCAGCACCTGGAAGAGTCCTTCTCCAGTAAGTACTTTCCTTGGGTTTTTTGCCGGGCTGGGACCCCGGCTTCTTGTCCTTGGTGACTTTCTTCTAACTTGCTTTTCTTCTTGACAGGGGCCTTCCCGGAGATGCGCCAGCTAGCAGAGGAGGCGGTCCGCTTTCAGCGCGACCCACAAGGGATCGTCGGCTCCGGGACTAACATGCAGGTGGCCTGGACCTTCCCGGAGATCGTGACCACCGCCGAGGCCCATCTGCGAGTCTTGAGCGAGCATATGGGGCGACTCTGTGAGGCCGGCGCAGCGATGATGGCGGCCCTCTGGTCGGGTTCCGTCGCGTCGAACAGCTTCACGCGTCTGGCATGGTGGTTGGAGGCGGGGCCGGATCGGCTCCACGACTGGCGTGTTTTTGCCGCTTATTTCGGCGCCAAGATGGCGCTCAGGTTTGCGATGTCTTGGCATCCGGACCTGTCACTGGACGTGTTGATGGGCCAGCGAGCCGGCTCGGAGAGGTAGGTGCAGGCGGAGGCCGGCCGGATTACTGCTCGGGCTAGCTACATCGCCGGGTTCGCCTTCCACGACGAGTTCCGGCCGGAGCGGGCGGAAGATGGCGGAGTCGTGCCTACTGACGACTATGGCCTGCACCCGGAGGGCAGCTCTAAGGAGACGGACGTCTACCGCGACACGGATGCCGAGAAGGGGGACACCGGCGCCTCGGCGAACCCAGAGGCCACCGAGGGAGATGCCTGAGGCTGCCTGTTTTTAACTTAGTAAAAAATTCTGTTAGGTAGCAGGTCCACCCACCCACTGGGGGTATCCAGGTGTAATGAATTCTGGCCTTGGGCCTGTTTGAATTTGAACTGGTGATGTATAAATTTTGTGAAGGTTTGCACTCTTTCTTTTTGTCTTTTGAGCCGTTTTCTTGCGCTTTTCCCCTCTCGGGCTCCCCCTCCCCCCCTGCCCCCGCGAGTCTGACGGCCGAGGCTCCGGTCCGTGACAAGGAGTTCGGCCTTTGAGAGAAGCGCGCGGTACTTAAGCTGTCGAAATGTTGAGCGCGAGCGAAACACCCACTGGGCCTGCTGGCTGCAATCCGGCGAAGCCGGTTGGCGAGCAGCCGGTCGTGCGGGAACTTAAAATTGCGGGGTCTGGTCGATCAACCCGGTGGTATGTATGAATTTCGTGGATGCCTACGCTTTTGCTTTTCGTCTCTTGAGCCGTTTTCTTGCGAATTTCCCCCCTTGGGCTTCCCTCCCGCGAGTCTGACGGCCGAGGCTCCGGTCCGTGACAAGGGGTTTGGCCTTCGAGAGGCGCGTAGTACTTAGGCGTTCAAAATGTTGAGCGCGAGCGAAACACCCACTGGGCCGGCTAGTGGCAGTCTGGCGAGGCCGGTTCGCGAGTAGCTGGTCGTGCGGCAACTTAAAGTGGCGTGGCCGGGTTGGGTGACCCGGCGGTCCTTGACTTAGTGTTCGTGGCGTGCTGGTGCTCTGGCCTTGCGCGCTTGCCGGCCGACAGCCGAAGCCGGTTCTGTGGCTTAGGGCAAAGCGGGAGGCCGCGGTGATCCCAATGCGTCAGGAACCGCTGAGTAAGGCAGCGGGTAGTGACCAAGCCGGCCAGCCCCCGAGCCCCCGAGTCGAGAGAGTCGGACCGGTGGCCGGGTTTGATGAAGAGGTAAATAATGCATAAATGCGGGAGACACAATAGCTTGGTCGGAAAGGGCAGCCCCGAGCATCGTTCGGGGACTCCATAGTTTTCAGATGATTACAAAAGGCAGCTATACATACGTGCATACGGCTAACTGTAAAACGGGCGGAGGAGTTCTACGTTCCACGGCCAGGTTGTTTCTTCGCCGGCGGTGTCCCTCTTGCGCTTGTTTGACTTGCAGGCGTCGATGAGGTAGTAGGCGTTGTGATCGCACAAGGTCTTGCCAACGATGAAGGGACCCTCCCATCGGGGGACAGCTTGTGTTGGTCGGGCTGCTCTTGGACGAGTCAGAGGACGAGGTCTCCCTCCCGAAAAGCGAGGGGCTTGATCTTCTTGCTGTGGTAGTACCTCAGGCCTTGCTGGTAGATGGCTGAGCGGCTATGCGCTAGGAGACGTGCTTCTTCGAGCAGGTCGACGCCGTCTTCGCGGGCTTCTTTGGCTTCGGCTTCAGTGTACATCGTGATGCGTGGCGAGTCAAACTCGACGTCGGTCGGGATGACGACTTCTGCTCCGTAGACGAGGAAGAACGGGGTGAACCCGGTCGACCGGTTTGGCGTTGTTCGGAGACTCCAGAGGACGGGTGGCAGCTCGTCGAGCCAGCTGCCGGGTGAACGGATGAGCGGCTCGACGAGCCGCGGCTTGATGCCGGATAGGATGAGGCCGTTGGCCCGCTCGACCTGGCCGTTGGACTGCAGGTGTGCAACGGAAGCCAGGTCGAGGCAGATGCCGGAGACGGAGCAGTACTGCGCGAGTGCGCCCTTGGCGAAGTTGGTACCGTTGTCCGTGATGATGTTGTTCTGCATGCCGTAGCGTATCGCGATGTCCTTGACGAATCGGACGGCCGTTGGCCCGTCCAGTTTCTTGATCGGCCTTGCTTCGATCCATTTGGTGAACTTGTGCACCGCCACCAGCAAATGCGTCATGCCGCCTCGAGCGCTCTTGAAGGGCCCCACCATGTCGAGTCCCCAGACCGCGAAGGGCCAAGCGATCGGGATGGTCCGGAGTGCCGACGCCGGCTGGTGGCTTCGCTTGCTGAAGCGCTGGCATCCCTCGCACTTGAGGACGAGCGACTCGACGTCTTGGAGGGCCGTGGGCCAGTAGAAACCATGGCGGAAAGCCTTGTCCACCAGGGACCGCGAGGCGGCGTGGTGCCCGCACTGGCCCTGGTGTATGTTGAGGAGGATCTCAATGCCCTTGTCTTGCTCGACACAGCGTTGAAACACGCCGGTGGAGCTGCGCTTGATGAACTCATTGTTGATGATGCTGTAGGCGGACGCCCGGCGCCGCACTTGCCGGGCTTCGGTCTCGTCCATGGGGAGGACCCCATTCTACAGAAACTCTGAGATGGGCAGGGCCCATGATGGCGCCGTCACCACGGCGAAGACAGCCACCATGGCGGGATCTCGGGCGGCAGCCCCCGAGCCGGGTTCAGCAGCCCCCGGGTCGGGAACGGCGGCGGCCGGATCGATAGTTGCGGCCCTCGGGCCGGGTTGAGGCGCGACCGGGTCGTCCGGGACATAGATGGACTCGGAGTCCAGAGACGGCTTGACGGACGGCTTGTGCAGGTGCTCGGGGAAGATGCCGGATGGGATGGACTGCCGGGACGAGGCGATCTTGGCGAGTGTGTCGGCCGCCTCATTTTCCGCGCAGGACATGGAGGAACTCGCAGCCCGCAAAGAATCCGGACAGCTTCTGAACGAGGAAGCGGTAGCTCGCCATGTTGGGCTCGCGGGCATCCCACTCGCCTGAGCACTGCTGCACCACCGGGTCCGAGTCGCCATAGCACAGGATGCGCCGGATGCCGAGTTCCTTGGCAAGCCGGAGGCCATGCACAAGGGCTTCGTATTCGGCGACGTTGTTGGAGGCGGCGAAGTGGATCTAGAGCAGGTATTTGGGCATGTCGCCCTTCGGGGAGGACAGCATAATGCCGACCCCTAGGCCAAAACGCATCTTCGAGCCGTCAAAGTGGATGCACCAGTGTGTCGAGTACGGCGGCGGTGGTAGGTACTGGGTCTCGGTCCAGTCGACGAGGAAGTCGGCCAGAGCTTGGGACTTGATCGTAGTGCGGGGTTCATAGAGGATGGTGTGGCCAGCTAGCTCGAGCGCCCACTTGGCGACCCGGCCAGAGGCGTCTCGGCACCCGGTGATTTCACCGAGAGGGGCCGTGCTGACCACGGTAACAACGTGCTCTTGGAAGTACTGCTTCAATTTCTTGGCGGTGAATGAAGGAAATATGCCCTAGAGGCAATAATAAAGTTATTATTTATTTCCTTATATCATGATAAATGTTTATTATTCATGCTAGAATTGTATTAACTGGAAACTTGATACATGTGTGAATACATAGACAAACAGAGTGTCACTAGTATGCCTCTACTTGACTAGCTCGTTGATCAAAGATGGTTATGTTTCCTAGCCATAGACATGAGTTGTCATTTGATTAACGGGATCACATCATTAGGAGAATGATGTGATTGACTTGACCCATTCCATTAGCTTATTACTCAATCGTTTAGTATGTTGCTATTGCTTTCTTCATGACTTATACATGTTCCAATGACTATGAGATTATGCAACTCCCGTTTATCGGAGGAACACTTTGTGTGCTACCAAACGTCACAACGTAACTGGGTGATTATAAAGGTGCTCTACAGGTGTCTCCAAAGGTACTTGTTGGGTTGGCGTATTTCGAGATTAGGATTTGTCACTCCGATTGTCGGAGAGGTATCTCTGGGCCCACTCGGTAATGCACATCACTATAAGCCTTGCAAGCATTGTGACTAATGAGTTAGTTGCGGGATGATGTATTACGGAACGAGTAAAGAGACTTGCCGGTAACGAGATTGAACTAGGTATCGAGATACCGATGATCGAATCTCGGGCAAGTAACATACCGATGACAAAGGGAACAACGTATGTTGTTATGCGGTCTGACCGATAAAGATCTTCGTAGAATATGTGGGAACCAATATGAGCATCCAGGTTCCGCTATTGGTTATTGACCGGAGAGGTGTCTCGGTCATGTCTACATAGTTCTCGAACCCGTAGGGTCCGCACGCTTAAAGTTATGACAGTTATATTATGAGTTTATATGTTTTGATGTACCGAAGGTTGTTCGGAGTCCCGGATATGATCACGGACATGATGAGGAGTCTCGAAATGGTCGAGACATAAAGATTGATATATTGGAAGCCTATGTTTGGACATCGGAAGTGTTCCGGGTGAAATCGGGATTTTTCCGGAGTACCGGGAGGTTACTGGAACCCCCCGGTAACTTAATGGGCCTTAGTGGGCCTAGGTGGAAGAGAGGAGAGGAGGCTAGGGCAGGGCCGCGCCCCCTTCCCCCCTAGTCCGAATAGGACAAGGAGAGGGGGGGCGCCCCCCATCCTTCCTCCCCTCCACCTCTTCCCCTCTTCCACTCCTAGTCCAACAAGGAAAGGGGGGAGTCCTACTCCCGCTAGGAGTAGGACTCCTCCTGGCACGCCACACCTCCTAGGCCGGCGGCCTCCCCCTTGCTCCTTTATATACCGGGGCAGGGGGGCACCTCTAGACACACAATTGATATACGATATTTTAGCCGTGTGCGGTGCCCCCCCCCCACCATATTACACCTCGATAATATCGTTGCGGAGCTTAGGCGAAGCCCTGCGTCGGTAGAACATCATCATCGTCACCATGCCATCGTGCTGACGAAACTCTCCCTCAACACTCGACTGGATCAGAGTTCGAGGGACGTCATCGAGCTGAACGTGTGCTGAACTCGGAGGTGCCGTGCGTTCGGTACTTGATCGGTCGGATCGTGAAGACGTACGACTACATCAACCGCGTTGTGTTAACGCTTCCGCTTTCGGTCTACGAGGGTACGTGGACAACACTCTCCCCTCTCGTTGCTATGAATCACCATTATCTTGCGTGTGCGTAGGAAATTTTTTGAAATTACTACGTTCCCCAACAGTGGCATCCGAGCCTGGTTTTATGCATTGATGTTATATGCACGAGTAGAACACAAGTGAGTTGTGGACGATATAAGTCATACTGCTTACCAGCATGTCATACTTTGGTTCAGCGGTATTGTGAGATGAAGCGGCCCGGACCGACATTACGCGTACGCTTACGCGAGACTGGTTTCACCGTTGCGAGCACTCGTTGCTTAAAGGTGACTGGCGGGTGTCTGTCTCTCTCACTTTAGTTGAACCGAGTGTGGCTACGCCCGGTCCTTGTGAAGGTTAAAACAGCACCAACTTGACAAACTATCGTTGTGGTTTTGATGCGTAGGTAAGAACGGTTCTTGCTAAGCCGGTAGCAGCCACGTAAAACTTGCAACAACAAAGTAGAGGACGTCTAACTTGTTTTTGCAGGGCATGTTGTGATGTGATATGGTCAAGA
Organism: Triticum aestivum; assembly: GCF_018294505.1. Classification (NCBI taxonomy): domain Eukaryota; kingdom Viridiplantae; phylum Streptophyta; class Magnoliopsida; order Poales; family Poaceae; genus Triticum; species Triticum aestivum. Next base: position 465,133,866 of record NC_057808.1, read on the forward strand.
CATGATGCTATATTTTATTGTATGAGATGATCATGTTTAGTAACTGAGTTATCGGCAACTGGCAGGTGCCATATGGTTGTCGCTTTATTGTATGCAATGCAATCGCCATGTAATTGTTTTACTTTATCACTAAGCGGTAGCGATAGTCGTAAAAGCAATAAGTTGGCGAGACGACAACGATACTACGATGGAGATCAAGGTGTCGCGCCGGTGACGATGGTGATCATGACGGTGCTTCGGAGATGGAGATCACAAGCACAAGATGATGATGGCCATATCATATCACTTATAATGATTGCATGTGATGTTAATCTTTTATGCATCTTATCTTGCTTTGATTGACAGTAGCATTATAAGATGATCTCTCACTAAAATTTCAAGAGAAAAGTGTTCTCCCTGAGTATGCACCGTTGCGAAAGTTCTTCGTGCTGAGACACCACGTGATCATCGGGTGTGATAGGCTCTACGTTCAAATACAAAGGGTGCAAAACAGTTGCACACGCGGAATACTCAGGTTAAACTTGACGAGCCTAGCATATGCAGATATGGCCTCGGAACACGGAGACCGAAAGGTCGAGCGTGAATCATATAGTAGATATGATCAACATAGTGATGTTCACCATTGAAACTACTCCATCTCATGTGATGATCGGACATGGTTTAGTTGATATGGATCACGTGATCACTTAGAGGAATAGAGGGATGTCTATCTAAGTGGGAGTTCTTAAGTATTATGATTAATTGAACTTAAATTTATCATGAACTTAGTCCTGATTGTATTTTGCAAATTATGTTGTAGATCAATAGCTCGCGTTGTTGCTTCCCTGTGTTTATTTTTGATATGTTCCTAGAGAAAAATTATGTTGAAAGATGTTAGTAGCAAAGATGCGGATTGGATCCGTGATCTGAGGATTATCCTCATTGCTGCACAGAAGAATTATGTCCTTGATGCACCGCTAGGTGACAGACCTATTGCAGGAGCAGATGCAGACGTTATGAACGTTTGGCTAGCTCAATATGATGACTACTTGATAGTTTAGTGCACCATGCTTAACGGCTTAGAATCGGGACTTCAAAGACGTTTTGAACGTCATGGACCATATGAGATGTTCCAGGAGTTGAAGTTAATATTTCAAACAAATACCCGAGTTGAGAGATATGAAGTCTCCAACAAGTTCTATAGCTAAAAGGTGGAGGAGAATAGCTCAAGCAGTGAGCATGTGCTCAGATTGTCTGGGTACTACAATCGCTTGAATCTAGTGGGAGTTAATCTTCTAGATAAAATAGTGATTGACAGAATTCTCTAGTCACCATCACCAAGTTAGTAGAACTTCGTGATGAACTATAGTATGCAAGGGATGACGAAAGTAATTCCCGAGCTCTTCGTGATGCTGAAATCGACGAAGGTAGAAATCAAGAAAAACATCAAGTGTTGATGGTTGACGAGACCACTAGTTTCAAGAAAAGGGCAAAGGGAAGAAGGGGAACTTCAAGAAGAACGGCAAGCAAGTTGCTGCTCAAGTGAAGAAGCCTAAGTCTGGTCCTAAGCCTGAGATTAAGTGCTTCTACTGCAAAGGGACTGGTCACTGGAAGCGGAACTACCCCAACTATTTGGTGGATAAGAAGGATGGCAAAGTGAACAAAGGTATATTGGATATACATGTTATTGATGTGTACTTTACTAGTGTTTATAGCAACCCCTCGGTATTTGATACTGGTTCAGTTGCTAAGAGTAGTAACTCGAAACGGGAGTTGCAGAATAAACAGAGACTAGTAAAAGGCGAGGTGACGATGTGTATTGGAAGTAGTTCCAAGATTGATATGATCATCATCGCACACTCCCTATACTTTCGGGATTAGTGTTGAAACTAAATAAGTGTTATTTGGTGTTTGCGTTGAGCATGAATATGATTTGATCATGTTTGTTGCAATACGGTTATTCATTTAAATTAGAGAATAATTGTTGTTCTGTTTACATGAATAAAACCTTCTATGGTCATACACCCAATAAAATGGTTTGTTGGATCTCGATCGTAGTGATACACATATTCATAATAATGAAGCCAAAAGATGCAAAGTTAATAATGATAGTGCAACTTATTTGTGGCACTACCGTTTAGGTCATATTGGTGTAAAGAGCATGAAGAAACTCCATACTGATGGGATTTTGGAATCACTTGATGATGAATCACTTGATGCTTGCGAACCGTGCCTCATGGGCAAGATGACTAAAACGCCGTTCTCCGGAACTATGGAGAGAGCAACAGATTTGTTGGAAATCATACATACAGATGTATGTGGTCCGATGAATATTAAGGCTCGTAGCAGGTATCATTATTTTCTGACCTTCACAGATTATTTGAGCAGATATGGGTATATCTACTTAATGAAACAGATGTCTGAAACATTTGAAAAGTTCATATAATTTCAGAGTGAAGCGGAAAATCATCGTAACAAGAAAATAAAGTTTCTACGATCTGATCGTGGAGAAGAATATTTGAGTTACGAGTTTGGCCTTCAGTTAAAACAATGTGAAATAGTTTCACTACTCACGCCACATGGAACACCACGGTGTAATGGTGTGTCCGAACATCGTAACCGTACTTTATTAGATATGGTGCGATATATGATGTCTCTTACCGATCTACCACTATCGTTTTGGGGTTATGCATTAGAGACAGCTGCATTCACGTTAAATAGGGTACCATCAAAATCCGTTGAGACGACGCCTTATGAACTATGGTTTGGCAAGAAACCAAAGTTGTCGTATCTTAAAGTTTGGGGTTGCGATGCTTATGTGAAGAAACTTCAAATTGATAAGCTCGAACCTAAATTCGAGAAATGTGTCTTCATAGGATACCCAAAGGAGACAGTTGGGTACACCTTCTATCACAGATCCGAAGGCAAGACATTCGTTGCTAAAAATGGATCCTTTCTAGAGAAGGAGTTTCTCTCGAAAGAAGTGAGTGGGAGGAAAGTATAACTTGATGAGGTAACTGTACCTGCTCCCTTATTGGAAAATAGATCATCACAGAAACCAGTTTCTGTGACACCTACACCAATTAGTGAGGAAGTTAATGATAATGATCATGAAACTTCAGATCAAGTTATTACTGAACCTCGTAGGTCAACCAGATCAAGATCCGCACCAGAGTGGTACGGTAATCCTGTTCTGGAGGTTATGTTACTAGACCATGACGAACCTACGAACTATGAAGAAGCGATGGTGAGCCCAGATTCCGCGAAATGGCTTGAGGCCATGAAATCTGAGATAAGATCCATATATGAGAACAAAGTATGGACTTTGATTGACTTGCCCAATGATCGGCGAGCCATTGAGATTAAATAGATCTTCAAGAGGAAGACAGACAGTGATAGTAGTGTTACTGTCTACAAAGCAAGAATTGTCGCAAAAAGGTTTTCGACAAGTTCAAGGTGTTGACTACGATGAGAGTTTCTCACTCGTATCTATGCTTAAGTCTGTCTAAATCATGTTAGCAATTGCCGCATTTTATGAAATATGGCAAATGGATAAACAAAACTGCATTCCTTAATGGATTTATTAAAGAAGAGTTGTATATGATGCAACCAGGAGGTTTTGTCAATTCTAAAAGTGCTAACAAAATATGCAAGCTCCAGTGATCCATCTATGGACTGGGGCAAGCATCTCGGAGTTGGAATATACATTTTGATAAGTTGATCAAAGGATATAGTTTTATACAGACTTGTGGTGAAGCCTGTATTTACAAGAAAGTGAGTGGGAGCACTACAGCATTTCTGATAAGTATATGTGAATGACATATTGTTGATCGGAAATAATGTAGAATTATTCTGCAAAGCATAAAGGAGTGTTTGAAAGGAGTTTTTCAAAGAAAGACCTCGGTGAAGCTGCTTACATATTGAGCATCAAGATCTATAGAGATCGATCAAGACGCTTGATAAGTTTTTTCAATGAGTACATACCTTAACAAGATTTTGAAGTAGTTCAAAATAGAACAGTCAAAGAAAGAGTTCTTGCCTGTGTTACAAGGTGTGAAATTGAGTAAGACTCAAAAGCCCGACCACAGCAGAAGATAGAAACAGAATGAAAGTCATTCCCTATGCCTTGGCCATAGGTTCTATAAAGTATGCCATGCTGTGTACCAGATCTATTGTATACCCTACACATATTTTGGCAAGGGAGTACAATAGTGATCTAGGAGTAGATCACTAGACAGCGGTCAAAATTATCCTTAGTGGAATAAGGATATGTTTCTCGATTATGGAAGTGACAAAAGGTTCGTCGTATAGGGTTACGTCGATGCAAGTTTTGACACTAATCTAGATGACTCTAAGTCTCGGTAGCTCCGTGCAGAGCATTGTAGACATAGAAATTTGCAAAATACTTACGGATCTGAATGTGACAGACCCGTTGACTAAAATTATCTCACAATCAAAACATGATCACACCTTAGTACTCTTTGGGTGTTAATCACATAGCGATGTGAACTAGATTACTGACTCTAGTAAACCCTTTGGGTGTTGGTCACATGACGATGTGAACTATGGGAGTTAATCACATGGTGATGTGAACTATTGATGTTAAATCACATGGCGATGTGAACTTGATTATTGACTCTAGTGCAAGTGGGAGACTGAAGGAAATATGCCCTAGAGGCAATAATAAAGTTATTATTTATTTCCTTATATCATGATAAATGTTTATTATTCATGCTAAAATTGTATTAACTGGAAACTTGATACATGTGTGAATACATAGACAAACAGAGTGTCACTAGTATGCCTCTACTTGACTAGCTCGTTGATCAAAGATGGTTATGTTTCCTAGCCATAGACATGAGTTGTCATTTGATTAACGGGATCACATCATTAGGAGAATGATGTGATTGACTTGACCCATTCCGTTAGCTTAGCACTCGATCCTTTAGTATGTTGCTATTGCTTTCTTCATGACTTATACATGTTCCTATGACTATGAGATTATGCAACTCCCGTTTACCGGAGGAACACTTTGTGTGCTACCAAACGTCACAATGTAATTGGGTGATTATAAAGGTGCTCTACAGGTGTCTCCAAAGGTACTTGTTGGGTTGGCGTATTTCGAGATTAGGATTTGTCACTCCGATTGTCGGAGAGGTATCTCTGGGCCCACTCGGTAATGCACATCACTATAAGCCTTGCAAGCATTGTGACTAATGAGTTAGTTGCGGGATGATGTATTACGCAACGAGTAAAGAGACTTGCCGGTAACGAGATTGAACTAGGTATCGAGATACCGACGATCGAATCTCGGGCAAGTAACATACCGATGACAAAGGGAACAACGTATGTTGTTATGCGGTCTGACCGATAAAGATCTTCGTAGAATATGTGGGAACCAATATGAGCATCCAGGTTCCGCTATTGGTTATTGACCGGAGAGGTGTCTCGGTCATGTCTACATAGTTCTCGAACCCGTAGGGTCCGCACGCTTAAAGTCATGACAGTTATATTATGAGTTTATATGTTTTGATGTACCGAAAGTTGTTCGGAGTCCCGGATATGATCACGGAAATGACGAGGAGTCTCGAAATGGTCGAGACATAAAGATTGATATATTGGAAGCCTATGTTTGGACATCGGAAGTGTTCCGGGTGAAATCGGGATTTTTCCGGAGTACCGGGAGGTTACTGGAACACCCCGGTAACTTAATGGGCCTTAGTGGGCCTAGGTGGAAGAGAGGAGAGGAGGCTAGGGCAGGGCCGCGCCCCCCTTCCCCCCCAGTCCGAATAGGACAAGGAGAGGGGGGGGCGCCCCCCTTCCTTCCTCCCCTCCACCTCTTCCCCTCTTCCACTCCTAGTCCAACAAGGAAAGGGGGGAGTCCTACTCCCGGTAGGAGTAGGACTCCTCCTGGCACGCCACACCTCCTAGGCCGGCGGCCTCCCCCTTGCTCCTTTATATATGGGGGCAGGGGGGCACCTCTAGACACATAATTGATATACGATATTTTAGCCGTGTGCGGTGCCCCCCTCCACCATATTACACCTCGATAATATCGTTGCGGAGCTTAGGCGAAGCCCTGCGTCGGTAGAACATCATCATCGTCACCACGCCGTCATGCTGACGAAACTCTCCCTCAACACTCGGCTGGATCGGAGTTCGAGGGACGTCATCGAGCTGAACGTGTGCTGAACTCGGAGGTGCCGTGCGTTCGGTACTTGATCGGTCGGATCGTGAAGACGTACGACTACATCAACCGCGTTGTGTTAACGCTTCCGCTTTCGGTCTACGAGGGTACGTGGACAACACTCTCCCCTCTCGTTGCTATGCATCACCATGATCTTGCGTGTGCGTAGGAAATTTTTTAAAATTACTACGTTCCCCAACAGTGAAGTACACGCCGTAACACATCTTCTCGTAGTGCGGGTAGTTCTGCTTGGAGGCGGAGAGCACCTTGCTCAGGTAGTAGACGGGACGCCTGACGGCTTGGATCTTGCCCTTCTCTGGTCGCTCGACCACCATCACCATGCTGACCGACCGCGAGGTTGCGGCGATGTAGAGCAACAACGGCTCCTTCTCGGCCGGCGAGGCCGCGGCTGCGGTGGAGAGCATGCGATTGATGTCCCGGAAAGCCTCGTCCGCCTGCTCGTTCCATTCGAACGGCGTCGTCTTCCTCATCAACTGATATAGGGGCAAGGCCCCGTGTCGGTGTCAAAACCAGCGGATCTCGGGTAGGGGGTCCCGAACTGTGCGTCTAGGATCGATGGTAACAGGAGACGGGGGACACGATGTTTACCCAGGTTCAGGCCCTCTCTATGGAGGTAATACCCTACTTCCTGCTTGATTGATCTTGATGAATATGAGTATTACAAGAGTTGATCTACCACGAGATCGTAATGGCTAAACCCTAGAAGTCTAGCCTATGTGTATATGGTAATGAATGTGTCCTATCCGGACTATGCTCTCCGGTTTATATAGACACCGGAGAGATCTAGGGTTACATGGGGTCGGTTACATAAGAAGGAATCTTCATAGTTGATCGCCTAGCTTGCCTTTCACTTCAAGGAAAGTCCAATCCAGACACGGGTATGGTCTTCGGTCTTCACGTCTTCACAGTCCATCAGTCCGTCCCATGGATAGCAGGCCGGACGCCCGAGGACCCCTTAGTCCAGGACTCCCTCAGTAGCCCCTAAACCTGGCTTCAATGACGAGGAGTCCGGCGCGCAGATTGTCTTCGGCATTGCAAGGCGGATTCCCCTTTCTCCGAACTCTAAGATAGTCTTCAGAAGTAGTAGATATATCCGGACCTGTATGTATAGTTGCAGAAAATATACGAGCCTAATTTATTGGCAACCGTTTATGATATCACGCCTGCCCGGTCACTATTTCCAACCGTTGGCTGGCGCGTCGCCCCATGTCTCGGGACGCGGTCTTATTGGCTCGTCTTGCTAAGGCAGAGATCGTGTTCCCTTATTCACGGGATTTTCTTTAACGCAGGTGTGGGTAACCCAACCGTCCCCTGGGTACAATTCTCTGGAGATTGGTAAGTTTCGAGACCCAGGTGGATACGCTTAGTGCTTGGGGTCTTTATATAGGGTCTCAGACTCGTCTTCTTCATTTGCGCCCGCTTCTTCCTCAACCCTAGCCACCCCGAGTTCCAACCCTCGGGTTCCCATCACCACCAGCCCCAATCATGTCCGGACCCAGCCGTCCAGGCCGGTGGGTGGCTTCTTCTGGCACAGAGGAGGATATTACGAAGCTCCGCGCAGCGAGGTATCTGACCCCGGAAATCCTCCATCGGCTTCCTACACAGGGGCAGGTCATTCCTACCCCCAAATCCGGCAAGAGGGTAGTGTTTGTGTCCCACTTCCTCCATGGGTTAGGGTTCGCGCTTAACCCCTCCGTTCGGGGGCTCATGTTTTACTATGGGCTAGACTTTCACGATCTGGCCCGGGACTCTGTTCTCCTCATCTCGACATTTATCGTCACATGCGAGGCCTTCCTCCGGACTCCTCCGCACTTTGGTTTGTGGGTCAAGACCTTTGACGTGAGGCCGCAGGTGACAGAGGAGGAGCAGGCAGAGTGTAGCAGCGTTACAATAGGCAAGCTTGCCGGCGCGGTTTGGTTTGAAGGATCTTTCGCCAAGTCTTTCGTCCTATGGCAGCAGGGGTGGTTTTATATCAATGAGCCGCGGGGCTCCAAGTGGGCAGCTACGCCTGTGTTCTGACCCGGCCCTCCAATCCAGCTTGCTTCATGGATCAATAAGGGACTGGACTGGGGATCCGTCAATGAAGTGCAGACTCTGCAAGGTCGCGTCCAAAGCCTTTCCGAGAAGGGCATCGGTCTTGTGAACGTCATTCAAGTAATGCTAGTCCGCCGGACCCTGCCATGTCAGCGGCGGCCTCTCCGTATGTGGGAGTTTAATCCCGAAGGACGGCGGACTCTTCAGCACTTCCTCGGCACTACGCACGAGGGAATGTGGAAATTATATTTCGGGGAACGAGAGCAATGGCCGGACACCACCGAAGATGTTGGCCTCGACTGCAATCATCTGGACACCGCGGTGAGTATTCGATCTCTGCACACCCTTCATTCGAGTATCTCTTGACAAGATATTGAACAACCCGTCTCTTCACAGGACTGGATAAAGAAAGCGGTGTTGATCTGGTGTCCGGCGCCCCTTCCCGAAGACTCTACGAACGCCCTACTAATGAGGATGCTGACTCCGACACCGTACCAGGTCTCTGCGGAGGAGGGCAAAGGTGCAGAGGAAGCCCGCCGTGGTAGGAAGAGGGTCGCTTCTGAACGTCAGGAGGGGAAACCTTCCAAGAAAGGGAAAACGCCCTCGACAGGCGGTTTGGGCTGGGCAAGCGATGTTGACGTGGAGCTTTGTGATGAGGATAAACCTCTGGCCAAACCATAAGTGCAGCAGGGTACTTTAATCATACCCCCTTCCTTTCTTATTACTGATGTAATCCTTCGACATACGTATGTCCTCGCAGGTTAACGCCTGGTGTTTCCCAATCATCCTCCTCTTTGGGAGACATTCTTCCAGAGATGATGGAGAGTGATACGCCCTCCCCGCCCCCCTCGCCCAACAGGGCGGATGATTCTGAGGTATCGTCCCGGGGGGCTCCTCCCGGTCAACAAGCAGTGTAGGAAATGAAGAGGGCATTACCCGAAGGTGGTGCCTCTGTCCCTCAGGGTTCGGGAATCAAGCATGGCGGCCCCGCCCCATTCGGTTTAGAGCCGGAGACGATCCTGGGGGTGAGTTGGCGGATTCCTTCAAAGGAATACCGTACTCCAGCGGCGGCTTCTGAAGACCCAGAAGTGCCGGATATGCTGACGGGCATGCTGCGACGGGTGTCCGTTTCGGAGGAACACCATGCCTTGATGGTTACGGTGGTCGAAAAGGTTCTATCCGCGAAGAGCGGGTTGAACGAGGCCTTCACGAGCCTCCTAAGGGGTTTTGAGGTTTGTGATGTAGTTTGGCCAACTGAATAATATTGACAGAATGTACCTGTTGTATATGTCGTAGCCCCTGAGACTTGGACTGCCTTCCGACGGAAGAGATCGGAGGATCAAAAAGATATGCTCAGTTGCTAACCTTGATTTAACTTGGAGTACAGGCTGCCTCCCCTCCTGTGGCTACCCAAAATACGGAAGAGGCCGAACTGCAGCGAAAGCTGGATATTGCGGAAGATGACATTGCATTGATCAACAGGCGTCTTGACGACTCGCAAGGTATATATGTCGAGCATTCCTTACACCAATGTGCTTGTAATTTAGGCTTGACGCTGAAAAGGGTTTATATGAAATGTGCATGATTGCAGATGGTGCTGCCGCCGTTGAAGCTCTTCGGGCGGAGCTAGCCCGGGCCAAGGAGCAGGCCTGGCATAGTGATGCGGCTGCCGAGAAGGCATCGGCGGATCTGAGAGCCGAGCAAGCAGCTCAGCGCCAAAGTGAGGAAAACATATTCGCACTGGCACTTGAATTGAAGAATACTGCCAGCCGCTGTGAATTCCTTGAGAAGGAGAATAAAGCCAAAATGGCTGAGCTTGATAAGGCCGTTCGAGAGGCGAGTGAAGTTCGGTCTGAATCTAGGGCAGCTCGTGAAGAGATTCGGCAGGCTAAGGAGATAGCGGCCGGTAAGCCTTTTTTACTTCAGACCAAGTTTTGCGATCCGGACTATGCTCAGCTGAACCAGGTCTGGAGTTCTCCGGCTGAATTTTTGGACTTGTCGAAGAGTTCTTTCGATGCGGCGCAATTTTAGCATGCACAAGAGGGGTATGCAATGGAGAAGCTTTTCTGGTCACAGTTCGGCGCGTCGAAGCGCCCTCTGTTGCTCAATGAACAGATGTCCCGGTGGGTCGAGCTTCATAGGATATCTGGCGACGCCATGAAGGACGTCATAATCCGGTTGTGGCCGAATGAGCCTATTCCGAGTAGTTATTTTGGCCTGGTGCGGCGGCTTGTTGATGCGGTGCCACGTATCGACGCTGTGAAACGGTCGGCGTGCATTGAGGGTGCACGGATGGCCTTTGCCCGAGTCAAAACATTTTGGGGAAAGATGAAGTCCATTGATGTTGCGGCGAGGAGTCCACCCAAGGGCCAGGACCGTAATGAGCCGGAGCACTATTTTGAAGACGTCTTAGATGCCGCCCGCTTAATAGAGGGTCAATTCTCGAAAGATATAATGTTCGAGTGATTTATATAATGATGTAACAGACAACTTTATAGTTAATCTATTTATATTTAGCTCAAAAGCTTGAATTCCTCCTCTGTGGCCGTTTTAGGATAATCTGAAAGTTTTCCAGTCATCGGCTTCAGCCCCCTCGTAGGAAGTACGGGGGTGTTCGGAAAAGCATTAAATCACTCTTTATCCAACGTCTTGGTCCATAAAGGAGGTGATAATGCGGCGAACCAGTCAATCGGACTATAGGGCATTAACACTTTCACTTAACCATAGGTGTTTTATGGTGGGGCTACGAGATAGCCCCTGGTATGTATACGGCGCATAGTGCCTTACATATGTTGATCTAAAAAAGATCCCTCGTGTGACACGGAGAATCACTAAAGATTCGAATAAGTCGTCAAGTGGTTGACCAGCTCTCGCCGCATCATGATAGTCAGTTTTCAGCTTTCTCTACTGAGGTGCTCATCCGGTCTAGGCCAGGGCACAATCGAAGTAGTTCTCCCTTTACTACCCTAGCCGATAGAGCGAAACGTAGGGTACCAAGCACAGGAGCCGGGCAACCCAACTGTTGAACAAAGACAATGATTCAGAGCTGATGCATATAAGGCCAAACTTGCAACGCCGAAGTACGCTATAGAGTTGTTCGGACTTTTACTGGCGACTCGTTTGTTCCCATACCGGGCCCCTGGCAAGTTATGCCGAGGCGCGTCTTGTAAGGCAGCCGTTACGGCCGGACTCGTTGTAGAAAGAGCATGAAATATAAGTTCGGGTAAAGTTTACTAGGAGCAATATGCCAATGATAAATATATAAAGAGTAAAACCCACAACCCAGCTATTTGATATGCTCGGGGTTGGGAACAGAGGAAAAGGGCATGGTATAGGCTCGAAAAGAAGAGTGCGGTCTACAAAAGCTATTTTTTGGACCTCCTGTCACACATCTGCGCCGCCCGTCCTCGGGGATGGGCATCCTTGACGGGAGTGGCCCCTTAGGTGAGTGTGTGGATCCGAACTTCGAGAGAGTCCGAAGTAGATGATGTCCTGATGGTCACCTGTTTTTAAGAAATTATACAAAAAAATATAAAAGACGGCTAAAAACGTTACGGGGATCTTTGCAGGGTTGTCCATATTGTGCTTCCGCCGATGCCCATGGTATCTTGAGTGCGTAGTTATGTACACGTGGTGTAAACTTTGCCAGCACAGTAGGTGGGTGGCGGAAGCTGAACTGCTATTTCCGTTCTGGGAGTGGTCGAACTTCAGAGGGAAAGTGTTTCTCGCCCTGGTGTTCGGCTGGCAAGCCGAACCGTCGTCTTTATCGCCTGGTGGCCTCCTTCCCTTGTGATCGGCGTTGAGTCTGCCTGCCTGCTTAAGGACCCAACAGTTTCTGTTGGTATGACTAGCTGGCCTATCAGGGTGACCGTGAATCTGACAAGGTCGGTCCAATATCCTGTCAAGGGTGGATGGTCCATCCTGGTTTGCCTTTAGTGGCTTCTTCCGTTGACCGGGCTTCAGATTGTGAAATCCGGCGTTCACCGTTGTGCTGCAGCTGTTGTGTTCGGTTTGTCGTGGCTTGCCGTTGCCGTCTCGAATTTCGGAAGTGCCCGGGTCGCTGGCGTTGTTGCTTTTACGAGCGAGCCAGTTGTCTTCTCCCGCACAAAAGCGAGACATTAGAGCGGTAAGGGCTATCATGGACTTGGGTCCTTCCTGGCCGAGGTGACGCGCTAGCCATTCGTACCGGACGCCGTGTTTGAAGGCTGCGAGGGCTTCTGCGTCCGGACAGTCGACAATTTGGTTCTTTTTGACTAAGAACCTAGTCCAGAACTCCCTGACTGACTCGCCGGGCTGCTGGACAATGTGACTTAAGTCATCGGCATCTAGAGGCCGGACATATGTTCCTTGGAAGTTGTCTCGAAAGGCATCTTCCAAGTCTTCCCAGCTACCAATAGAATTTTCTGGTAAACTGTTTAGCCAGTATCGAGCTGGCCCCTTAAGCTTGAGAGGTATGTATTTGGTGGCATGAAGGTCGTCTCCGCGAGCCATGTGAATATGGAGGAGGTAATCCTCGATCCATACCGTGGGATCTGTTGTTCCGTCGTATGATTCGATGTTAATGGGTTTGAACCCGTCTGGGAATTCATGCTCCATTACCTCGTCGGTGAAGCAGAGAGGGTGTGCGGCTCCTCTATGTTGGGCCACACTGTGAAGCACCTCTGGCGGACTCCGCTTACGGAGTTCGGACCGGGCGTGGTTGGCTCTGTAGTGTCCGAATGGGTGACCATCATAGTCGGTCGAGGTGTATCTCCGTGATCTGTACATCGATCTTGTGCACCCTGCTCTATCTTCCGTGTCTCGGTTGATGTCGCGGGTGTTCCCTCGAGCTGGTTTACTCTTGATTTGACGGCCGGATGGGTTGGTATGTTGCTTTGTTTGGGTTGCTACTTTGTCTGGACCGAACTGTGGCCGGCCCGCCGCATTGTTCGATGGTGGTGTGGGCTCCAGCGCCCTGCCATCGTATTGAGGGAGCCACCTACCCTTTGGGTGACTTTTGTCTAGGCTAATAAGGCCGTATTCCTCGGCAGCCAAGACCTCGGTCCATCTATCATTGAGCAAATCTTGGCATGCTTGAAGTTGCAGCTGCTTCTTCCTTAGGCTCCTTGCAGTGGCTATAAGCCGACATTTGAAACGCTCCTGCTCGAGAGGTTCCTTAGGCACGATAAAATCCTCGTTGTCGAGGATCTCCTCTTCCTCGGAGGGTGGGAGATAATTGTTGTCCTCCGAGTCTCCATATGTGGCCTGTTCATCAGGGCTTTCTTGCCCACTTTCCTGTTCCTCCTGTTCGGATTCAACCTCAACAGGGTCTTCATTGTCCGGAGTGTTATCTTTTCTGGTGCTAGCAGTGTTTGCTCTTGGGCGATGTGGCATGGAGCGGCGCCGTGGGCGCTGGTGTTCGGACTGTGTACCAAGAGGTTTATTCGCGACTGGATCCTCCTTGTCATCGTCGAGAGCATCGTCTAGTGTGTCTATCATACACACGTCATACCAGGAAGTGGCCATCCCGTGTCTAGCGGGTAGGAGGCTCTGGCCCTGCCCCTCATCGTCGTCCATGCCGGCGATGTCTTCGGAGCGGGGGTCAGGCATGTTGGTTGGGTCCTCGACGGTGGCTATAAAGTGGGTGGCGGGTGGGAAGCAAATTTCTCCATCATCCGCCGTAAGTTCGAACCGAACATAGTTTGGCGACGAGCCATCTGCCAAGGATAGGTTTTTTAATGAGTTTAGTAGGTCGCCCATGGGCGAGTGTTGGAAGACATCTGCGGCGCTGAACTTGAAGATCGATAACCGATCGAGTCCGGTATCCACGGGCTCGTAGGGCTCGGAACTCGACACCGGAGAAGCGTCCGGGGTTCCGTTGATGCAGATGCCGTACGCGGAATCTGCGAGCGGCTCCAACGCCGCCGAATCGGTAGCCCCCGCGATGGGGTTGAGCTTCCCATCTTTGGGGGACTTGATCTGCTCCGGATCTAAGGCCAGAGTTGTTGCAGGAGCTCTCTCCTGGATGCGGCCCGATGACAGGTTTAAGCCATGTCCATCTGGGCGGCGGGGAGCGATTGCCGCGGTCTCGAATCCGTCGAAGATCAAGTCTCCACGGATGTCTGCAACGTAGTTCAAGCTTCCGAATCTAACCTGACGGCCAGGGGCGTAGCTGTCGATCTGCTCCAGATGGCCAAGCGAGTTGGCCCACAGTACGAAGCCGCCGAACACGGACATCTGTCCGGGGAGAAAGGTTTCTCCCTGGACAGCGTCATCATCGACGATTGAAGGGGCCATCAAACCTTTTGACGACGGCACAGTGGAACTCTCAATGAAAGCACCAATGTCGGTGTCAAAACCGGCGGATCTCGGGTAGGGGGTCCCGAACTGTGCGTCTAGGATCGATGGTAACAGGGGACGGGGGACACGATGTTTACCCAGGTTCGGGCCCTCTCTGTGGAGGTAATACCCTACTTCCTGCTTGATTGATCTTGATGAATATGAGTATTACAGGAGTTGATCTACCACGAGATTGTAATGGCTAAACCCTAGAAGTCTAGCCTATGTGTATATGGTAATGAATGTGTCCTATCCGGACTATGCTCTCCGGTTTATATAGACACCGGAGAGATCTAGGGTTACATGGGGTCGGTTACATAGGAAGGAATCTTCATAGTTGATCGCCTAGCTTGCCTTTCACGTCAAGGAAAGTCCAATCCGGGCACGGGTATGGTCTTCGGTCTTCACGTCTTCACAGCCCATCAGTCCGGCCCATGGATAGCAGGCCGGACGCCCGAGGACCCCTTAGTCCAGGACTCCATCACCCTCTCGCCCAGCAGGCTGAGAAACCGACTGACCGAGGCCAAGCAGCCGGTGAACTTCTGGACATCACGCAGCCGAGCCGGAATGCACATGCGCTCGATGGCCTTGATCTTCTCCGGGTTTGCCTCAATGCCGCGCTCCGACACGAGGAAGCCGAGTAGCTTTCCGGCCGGGACACCGAAAACGCACTTCTCCGGGTTGAGCTTGACCCTATACTCGCGCAGGTTGGCGAAGGTTTCCTTCAGGTCGTCGAGGAGCGTGAGGTGCTTCTTGGTCTTCACCATGATGTCATCCACGTACATGTGGATGTTGCGGCCGAGTTGCGGCAGCAGGCATTTCTGCATGCAGCGCTGGAAGGTGGCACCGGCGTTCTTCAGGCCGAACGACATGATGATGTAGCAATATGCCCCAAAGGGTGTGATGAAGGACGTCTTCAGGGCTGTCGGCGTTCTGGGAACGGGGGTCCCCAGACCTGCCTGCCTGCGGCCCGCGGCGTGGCTCTGTCAGCAAGCATGTACGGCCCATCTTCATCTACAAGGCATACAGGACCCTCGCGAGGGGCCAAGCCTCGCGAGACGGACGACCCAAGACCTCCTCGGGAGCGGCCTCACCAGGTTGGCTCGCGAGGAACGGAGAGATCAAGGCAGGGCAAACCTCGCGAGGTTCCCGTGACGTGAGCTATGACGATCAAGATTAGGCGGGCGCCAGCACGCGCAGTGTCCTTGTTTCCTCTTCGGTGCTAAGGGAGCAAGCGCAGGCGTAGAGTACCGAGGCATCAAGCAAAGGTTTCCATATCAGTGCAACGAGACCAAGACTAGCAGGACGGCAAGACGGAGGTCACCATGGAGCCCAAGGCGGCGTCACCACCAGAGCCTTTGCAGGTGAAGACCACTTTTGTCAGGATAAGTTGTACTAGATGTTCCCCTTCAAATCTGGCCGTTGTGGGATCCCTTCCCGCTCAATATTTGGGAAGAGGACCAAGGCCTATATAAGTAGAACTAGCCACCATAGTAGGGGGATGGATTCCATCTTCCATCCTCTCACCCACAAGTTCACTGAGCACAAGAACACCTCAACCTCAGGAGGTTGTTCTTCCCCTTGTACTGTTCATCATCAGCCCAAGAAGCAATCCACCACCACCACACTGGAGTAGGGTATTACACCACAACGGTGGCCCGAACCAGTATATATCTTGTGTCTTCTGTGTTGTTAGTTCGTCGAGTTCATGCTCGAGATCTTAGCCAGTTAGGACGCGGATCGGTAGGAGGGAAAGAACTTCGCGCGCACCCAAGTGTTCGAACCTTGAGGGTTTTGCCGGAACCCGTGATCCGACATTTGGCGCGCCAGGTAGGGGTACGCCGGAGCATCCTTTCCGTCGCTCCACGTCCAGTTGCTCCGTCGTCTCCATGGCGGACGCTCGCCGTGCTCGCGCTGAGCGCCGGGCCGCCCTCGCCACCCGCGTTGCTCAGACGGCTCCCGTCGGCGGGCCACCTCGCCGTTCCCCATCGCCTGCCGCCAACGCTGCCACCGGCCCGGCGGGGAACGAGCAGCAAGCATCCTCACTGCACCCCTCGGTGCGGTGGGACGGTCGCACCGCCACTCCATCGCCGACTCCCGCTAGTTCGTAGTCCCACGCTCGTCGCGCTCCCATGGACGCATGGGCCGCGCTTCTCATGGCGCACGAGCTCCTGCGCTACCGCCCGGTCATGACCTCTACAAGGACTGGCTCGACCGCATCGTCGAGCTTGTCCGCGCCGTAGGGGGCTCCCCTACGCCATCCCTTTCTCCGCCTCGCCCTCCGCCAGCTACGGGCGACGTAGCTCCCGGAGCACCTCCGCCACCTCTGCACCAAGACGGCGACCTGGCGCCAAGGCGCGCGCCTCCATGGCGCGACCCACTGCGTCCGGTGCCCGCGCGTGAAGAAAGAAGCTGCCAAGAAGTCCCTTGACCGCAAGAGAATGCTCTGCCGCTCCTCGCACCGCCGTGCCAGAATCGTCTGCCGTGGCCGGCCCCCGCGCAGCTTGCTGCGGCAGCACATGGGCGTCAAGACCAAGCTCCGCCTCCAAGACGGGCCCCGGCGACCACGGCCGGCTGCCGCGCCTTCACACCCGAGCTGCGTAGCGTCGCCTGGCCGGGCAAGTTAAAGTCGGATCTGCCTCCTCGCTACGACGGCACCCCCCGACCCCGCTGAGTTCCTGCAGCTCTACGAGCTGAGCATCGAGGCGGCCAACGGCGACGAGAAAGTCATGGCGAACTGGTTCCCCTCGGCGCTCAAAGACGGCGCCCGTTCGTAGCTCCTGAACCTGCCTCCAGGCTCGATCTCCTCCTGGGACGAGATGCGCGACCGCTTCGTCGCCAACTTCCAGGGCACTCGCGACCGCCCACCAACCGCGGGAGACCTGCGTCGCGTCAAGCAACAACTAGGAGAGACCCTTGAGAAGTACATCCAGCGCTTCAACAACGTTCGTCTCAAGATCCCCAAGGTGACGGACGAGGCCATCATCTCCGCGTTCTCTGATGGCGTCCGCGACGTCAAGATGAAGGAGGAGCTCGCTATCCACGAGGAGTTGTGCACATCTCAGGAGCTATGCAACCTGGCGACCAAGTGCGCAAGAGCTGGGGAAGGGCTCCTCTCCCTCCTCGAGCTCCCGGCTGCGGACACGGTGGAGAAGAAAGCCAAGGCCAAGGACGTGAAGCGCAAGGGAGCAGCCGTGCTCGCAGTGGAACCAGACACCAAGCGCGGCAGAGACCAGCCCGAGTCATCCAAGAGCAGCCCGAGTCAAACCAGACACCAAGTTTGGGTGTGCACGGGGTTGCAGCTACGGTGCATGGGAGGAGGAACTGTTGGGCGCTACGGGCTCCTGGGAGTGCACTCAGTGCAGTGACGCGCTCGGTTTATACTTAGGCGAACCAAAACGACGACGGTGACAAGTCCGGCGCCGGTGAGGTCTCGGTCTCAACGGAAACAAGGGCTACGATGAGCTAATGGACATGGGAGTAGAGGGGATCAGTAGAGGACCTCACGGCGAGTGCAGAGGTGGCCTCGGCGTGCTCGGGGACGTCCTCGTTGCTGCGAATCGAGCAGCGGCGATCGCCGGCCATGGCGGTGAAGACGGCGGTGATGGCGTGGCTTCGGGGCACCCGGCGCCGCGTGCGTCGGCGTAGACCTTCATGGATCCGAGGCGGAGCTTGTAGGCTAGTTGGATGGCCGCGGGGATGCTGGTGGCCGCGGTGGCTCACGGCGGCGTGCTCAGGCGCGTGAGGGGAAGAGCGAGGGAGAGAGACAGAGGAGAGGGAGAAGGTCGGGAGAGAGTGAGAGAGTTCCAGGGGGGCGCGTGGCGACGTCCTGGCGTCGAGGCAGCGGCGGAAGCAGGAGGTGGCCAGGCGCGTGGGCGCACGCGGCGGGCACACGCCCCTCGTTCTTCTGGCGAGAGGAGGGAGACGACTGGCATCGGTCAGCTGGGCTGGGCCGGCTCCTGGGCCGCACAGGTAAGTGGCCCAGGTACTAACTCTCTCTCTGTTATTTAATTTGTTCTGTTTTTCTATTTATTTTGTTCTGTTTTGAATTAGTAAAATACCAATTCATTTTGTAAAATCCTGAAAATAATTGTGGGCACTTTTGAAAATATCTCCAATAGCCCTCAAATGCTTTCAAGATTATTTGGACAGTTAAAATATTTTATAGAATTTAAATGTCCAAATTCAAATACTTATGATTTAATTCAAAAATCCAGGAATGACCTAGAAATAGGTTCATTATTTTTGGCAGAGGTTTTCACCTTTATCGGAAATTATGAACATTTTCAAAGGGCATTTTGGGTTCATTGAAAATGATTTTGTTTTGACTCTAGTTGAATTTCATTTGCTGCTAGGGTTTATTAGTCCCCATTTCGGTTTTCTGTGAAAAGTAAACATGATGCATCAAACAAATGCTAGCCTAGAGCAAGGTAGAGCTAGGGATGTGACACCCTGTCACCTTCGGAGAACGCAAGAACTACCGCACCGAGCTCATCGACTTCGACGCCGCGCATATCCGCCTACCGTACAACACCATCCTCGGGTATCCAGCCCTGGCCAAGTTCATGGCAGTGACCCATCACGGCTACAATGTCCTCAAGATGCCGGGAAGCAGCGGAATCATCACGGTCCCATGCGAAGAAAGAGATGCGGTGTGCTCCCTTGAGTGTGCCATTCAAGCTGCAGCAATCGACGACCCTGACAGCAAGGGCGAGTGCCCTCCTGAGGCCACCCCCAAGAAGAAGAAGCAATTGCGCCGTGCAGGACCTCAGGAGGGTGGCGTCGCGGCTGGAACCTCGTCAGGATCAGCGCCCGTGCCAGGGGCGCCTCCCTCCATCGCATAGGAAGGCGCGCCCGGCGCCCTTCTCGGGCAGGGCTCGGGGGCTCTCTTCTGGAGGGCCCCCGACCTTGCCAACATCACGAGGGAGGCGCTCGGGCACCACTTGGAGGCGTGCTTCGCGGCACGTTTCCCTCAGGAGAACACAGGGCGAGGAGCGCCCACCGCTCAGGAGTTCATCACCAAGACCACTCAGGAGCTGCAAGACACAAGGGCCATGCGCGGCGACCGCCGCTCACCGGGCGCATCTCCCCATCCAGGCGAGGAAGCCGGGCTGCGCGTCTGCATCGATGTCCCAGGGCTCAACAGGGCCGCATCTCAGGAGCCCTTCTGGCCTTCGCGCGTGGGCCGCTGTGAGGGCCCACCGCACAGTTACGTTCGCATGCCTTTTGGCCTGCCGAGCGTGTCGTCCGTCTATCAGCGCAACTTTTGGCGTGTCCTGGCAGCTCAGGAGGCCAGGCATCACGCCGTCCTGACGGAGATGGAGACGGTACTCAGGGAACCACCTGGACCCCCAGAGCCTCCCGAGGCTCAGGGCCCCGGTGGCTCGTGAGGAGCAATTCCTTCACCGCGTACCTTCAGCTGCCCCAACTCTCCTTCATCAACAGAGTCAGGTGACATTTTCCAAGTTCATTTAGCTGGGAGCGCCCCACGGGCCGCATCATTCCCAGGCCGCTTGGGTCCGTCCCTGTGGAATGTATCCTTTTCCTTATGTCTTTAGCTTACCTTGCTGGGGGCGCCCCTCGGGCTGCATCATCCCCAAGCCGCTCGGGCCGACCCAGTGGCCTGTATCTTCCCTGCATTTACCTAAGCCAGTTTGCTTTCCATGCTTAATCTATCTATGATTATTACCTGCTCGATCGTCACCCATCATGGGAGCCGCGCGCCGGCCGTCTTTCTTCAGGATCCCTCGCATGAGTAGGCTAGGCACGGCGTCTGTGCTCGGGCCCGTCCCTGCTGCGTCGATAAATCCAACGGCTGAGCTCTGTCTGGCTGGCCAGCCCCGTTCACGTCATCTCCCGGGGCCGTTGGTGCTCGGCCCTCTCACGCGATAACCTTAGGAGATTCGTTCAGCGCAGGTTGTCTGACCACCACGCAACCCGCCTTGAGGTAGGGCCTCATGAGTCCCGCGCTGGCTCACGAGTGCCCAGATACACCTCGTCTAGCCCTGTCGTGCAAGCCACGTGTCAGGGCTGGGCTGTACACGCCCCAGGGGCTCTCCGCAGAGGGAGCCCCCCTCCCATGCACAAGTGGAAGCACCATGCTCCGCGCTGGCCATCGACACTTCCGAGGAGTGGCTATGCCCGTGCACAAGCGGAAGCACTATGCTCCGCACTGGTGATAAACAACTGAGGGCGGCCTCACGGCCGTACCAACCTCAGGGAGCCAAGAGCTCAGTGTACGGCCTCACTGCAACGCCTCCCCAGGGGAGAGCCGAGCGAGGGGGCTGGGCACGGGGGGCTGCGCTCGGGTCACGCCCAAGCGTACGCCACCCAACCAGGTCTCCCGGACCTAGTCGTCGCGCGCCCCTCCCGAGCCGGGCCTCGGCGAGGGCAAAGGTATGGAGATTGTTTGCGCGTTAAGGGGGACTCCTGAGCATCGCGACTCAGGAGCCTAACTAGTCACGTAGCCCATCACTCCTTGGTCCATCCTGGTCTCCGGTCGGCCCAACGGCGGTTGAGGTATGCGCGGGGCCAGGCCCTGCCGACGTAGAACATTAACCTATCCTCGTGTATTCTCCCTATAAGTTGTTTGCGCGTCAAGGGGGACTCCTGAGAATCGCGACTCAGGAGCCTAACTCGTCACGTAGCCCCTCACTCCTTGGTCCGTCCTGGTCTCCGGTCGGCCCAACGGCGGTTAAGGTATGCGCGGGGCCGGGCTCTACCGACGCAGAACACGAAGCAAATAGGAAGAAAAATCGCAAAATCTCAGAGCAAATATTACAAGACATATTGTTTTCACAATATCAAACGAAAGTTTAAGGCCTCCACGAGGCCTGATGCATGCTGCAGGAATGAAACAGGAAAGCAGCCGCAGGTCACCGCTGGACACCGCCATCACCCACAAGAGGTGCCCCTTCCTTGATAGCATCGCCTTCACCTGTACCATCGGCCAAAGGCGCGAGAGCGAAGCCGCATAACTTCTTCAGCAGGGCCTCCACCTGGCCCTTCACGGCGGCGGCAGCAGCCGCACAATGCTCCTCATCTACAGGCTCTAGCAGCTCGTCAAGGCGGGCGGAGGAATCTCGAAGGTAGAGGTGGCTGAAGACCCACGTAAGCGCGGCCGAGGAAAGGACGCGTGCCTCGTCCTCTGCCATGGGGCCGATGCCGGCCACGACCTCCTCAAGCGCGTCGACCAAGTAGGGAAGAAGCTTGGCGGGCGGTCCTCGTTGGTGGACAGTGGCCTCTCCAAGCCCTTCTCGTAGAGAGCCTTCAGCGCCACGCGAGACCTCTTCTCGAGAAGCGCAAAGGCCTCGCGGTCTTCAGCCAGGACCTTTGCCTTGACGTCAAGGTCGACCTCCTTCGCCTTCACCTTCCGCTCCAGCTCCTCCAGCCGGTCACGCTCCGCGGCCCGCGAATTCGCCAACTCCTCCAGCTCGGCGTCGCGGTCCCTGACGGCATCCTCCCGGGCCCTCATCTCCTCCTCCTTCGCCTGGCGGCCACGGGTTTCTTCGGCGTGCTGGTCACGCAGACTCTTCAACTCGTCCTCCAACACCCGGCAGCGGTCGCGAGCGGCCTTGGCGTCCTTCAGTGCCGCCTCACGATCGGCCATAGCTTGTGCGGTGGCCCGCTTCTCCTCCTCGGAGGCCGTCGCGGCCTGGTTCAGTGTCGCTCGGACCGCCGCTTCAGAATGAAGCCAGCCGGAGGCCAGCTCCAGGCGCCCGGCCACCAAGCGCGGGTCCGCGCCCAGGAGATCTTCCCGCAGCTGGGCCATCTCCGAAAGGACGTGCTCCAAGGCGGCAGAGGAAGCAGAAGAGCCTGGGGCCAGAGGTGCTGCAGGAGGAGGAGGCGACGTCGTTACCAGAGCCTGGGAGATCAAGGGCTCTAGGGCCTTTGGGACCTCATCAGCCGAGCCAGGCACCGGCGCTTCCGGAGCCAGCGGGGCCACGGGGGCTGACTCTTCCCCACGATGCTCCTCTTGGCCTCGCAAGGGCGACTGGACCGGGGAGGTGCAAGCGCTGTCGCCTCCTTTCCCCGCAAAAGGGGGCATGGCCGCTGCATCCTCCTTCCTTTTCTTCGCTGAAGACATCGGCCTGATCAACCAAGGGTGAACGTCAGAAAATAGCAAGTACAAGCAGGAACAAGACGAAGCTCAAAGCACTTACTGATCCACCGCGACATAGTCCACCTTCCGCTTGGGGAGCCTGAAACCCGAAAGCTTCGGAGCTTGAGAAGTGGGCACACGGGCTCCGGGAGCAGAAGATGGCGCAGCAGAAGGGCTGGAGGCGGCTCCAGGTGGTGTCAAGGCGGAGGCGGCATCTCGAGAGACCAGCGACGATCTGCCCCTTATCGGGATGAGGGGCAGCTTCCCCCCTCTTGGCGGGCATCGATCTCGGCGTCGTCTGGCAGAGCGCGGAGGATTTCGGCCTTGCTCACGGGGGAGGTTTCTCCCATTGTAACACCCCGCATGTACCTTGCCATATTTGTAACTCCAACTCTTGCCATTTTCGGCTATGTGTTATGTTTTTCCCTCCGTTGTCGGGTTTTGTTTTTGTTTTGTATTTTTGTCATGTCATGCATTTTCATATCATGTCATCATGTGCATTGCATTCGCATACGTGTTCGTCTCTTGCATCCGAGCATTTTCCCCGTTGTCCGTTTTCCAATCCGGCGCTCCTATCTCCTCCAGTGCACCCCTCTAGTTTTCTTTCGTGTGCGTGTGTCAAACTTTCTCGGAATGGACCGAGGCTTGTCAAGTGGTCTTAATATACCACCCGGCGACTACCGGTCAAGTTTCGTTCCATTCGGAGGTCGTTTGGTACTCCAACGGTTAACCGAGCCTCCGCAATGTCCATTTGAGTATCCAGCAAAAACACCCTCCAAAACCAGCCCAAAACCCACCAAACTCTCTTCCATGCTCTAGGTCGTTCGATCACGATCGTGTGGGCGAAAACCGCACCTCATTTGGAACCTTCTAGCTCCCTCTACCTATTTATATGTGGGCATCCCGAAAAAACGAAATCTCAGACGAAACCCTAGCGTTTTTCCCACCGCGCCGCCGGACGCGTCCGCCCGCGCCGGACATCGTCCGCCGCGCGCCCGG
>NC_057808.1:465157836-465165009 GCF_018294505.1 Triticum aestivum
GGGCCCGCCGTCGCCCGCCGCCGGCCTCCCCTCCGGCCACCGGCGACGCCCGCCGCCGCCCTCCGGGCCCCTCCTCCACCGCCGGCGACCGCCACCGCCGGTTCCTTCTCTCCCGCCGGCGACGAGCTCCTGGAGCTCGGGCTCGATCCTGATCCGGTGAGGACGTTGACTTTCTCGTCCTCGTTTTTTCTCCTAAGTCCCAGAATTCTATCAGCATATGATCCTGTTCCCGATGCCGTAACTTCGTGCATGTAGCTCCGATTCGCGCGTATAATATGTAAATTTGTTCGCCTCGTGATGCTCTTCATTTTGTTAAATTGCACCATTTTCATTAGCGGTCATCTTGATGCCCAAATCCTCGTTGGAAGAGGGCTAGTTGCTGTTAATCTCTGGTTCTTATCAGAACTTGGAGATTTGTCATTTTTGTATCATTTATTCTGTGCATCTTTTGAGCATGAGCTCTACATGTGTTTTGAAGTATGCCATGCCATCTTTCCAGTGGTTTAGTCCATGTATTTTTGTGATCCTTGTGGTGACTAGCACAAGCATGCAAAGTAGGCACCGTAATATTTCTGATTTCAGGGACTTAGTGATTTCTCTAAGTCCTTGTCTGCTGTAATTTTGTTGCCATGTAAACTTGATGCTAGAGAGAGATACATGCATATTTTGGAGATGTTCAGTAAGTATGTTTGTAGCTATAGTTGTAATTGATCCATTCCTGCAATTGTTTGCAATTTTAGAGTGCCATAGCATGACTCAATCTTGCTCTACTTTTGCTATAAAATATTTCTGGCAGATTCTTAACATGACATGCATTTTTGCCAAGCTTATTGTAGTTGATCCATACATGATATGCAATTGTTCTTGCCATGGATAGCTTCATAAACATGCCATCTTGCGGTAGGTGTGCTTGGTTCGTCATGCATTGCTCTGTAATGAGTGCATAAAGCTCACAAAGAGGCCTACATATTAATATTTCTGCCATGTTCTGTTTTCTGCCAAGTCTGAAACCTGATAACGAAACTTGCTAAGTTTACATGCTTGCCATCATATCTTCTGGTCCTTTTTGGCTTATGGTCAGTAAGGGACTTTTGTCATGTGCATTTAGTAGAACACTAAAATGCCTTGTTTTGCTATGTTAAGTTCCTGTAGCATGTTTATTTTGTGCTCTGAACATTGCTACCTGATGCTGATTTCTGCCATGTCCAGTTTTTCACTAAGTCTGTGTACCTGTAATCTTTTGCACTTTTGCGATGCTTGTTTGAGCTTGATATGTTGTGATCTAGCCGTAGCTCAGTGTTCATCTTTTGTCAAGCATCTCCTGTAGATTACTTCCATATGCTTTGTTGCTATGTTGAAGTGCTGTAGCATTGTTGCTTGTTGCATTTTAAATGCTATCTTGCTGTTTATCCTCGCAGATTAGTGTCATTCTTGTTTTGCTTGCCATTTGCAAACCGTGCATCCGATTCCGGTGATCTTTATATCGATTTCGACCGAAATCATCTCATCTTTCCAGTGGCATGCTTGGTTTGCCAAGTTACTGCCATGTTCATCATTTTCCTTCCGGAGCACGCATATGCATCGCATATCATATCTTGCATATCATACATGTTTTGCATCATGTTGCTTGCGCATTTCCCGTTGTTGATTGTGGTTCCGTTTGTTTGTGTTCTTGTCTTGGGTAGAGCCAGGAGACGAGTTCGTGAACGAGGAAACTGTCGAGTACGCTTACGAGGATCAAGCTTTCGACAACTCTGAGAATCTTGCAGGCAAGATGACCACCCCTCGAAATCACTTCTATCTTTGCTATGCTAGTTGTTCGCTCTATTGCCATGCTCCGCTACCTATCGCTTGCTATATCATGTCTCCCATTTTAGCCATGTCAGCCCTAACCATCCTTTCCTAGCAAACCGTTGTTTGGCTATGTTACCACTTTTGCTCAGCCCCTCTTATAGCGTTGCTAGTTGCAGGTGAAGTTGAAGTTTGTTCTATGTCGGAACATGGATATGTTGGGATATCACTATATCTCTTATTTAATTAATGCATCTATATATTTGGTAAAGGGTGGAAGGCTCGGCCTTATGCCTGGTGTTTTGTTCCACTCTTGCCGCCCTAGTTACTGTTATACCGGGATTATGTTCCTTGAGTTTGCGTTCCTTACACGGTCGGGTGATTTATGGGACCCCCTTGACAGTTCGCCTTGAATAAAACTCCTCCAGCATGGCCCAACCTTGGTTTTACCAGTTGCTACCTAAGCCTTTTCCCCCGGGTTTTCGCGAGCCCGAGGGTCATCTTATTTTAACCCCCCCGGGCCAGTGCTCCTTCGAGTGTTGGTCCAAACTGAGCAGACTGCGGGGCCCCCTCCTGGAAACTCGAGGTCTGGTTTTACTCGTAGGATGTCTCATTCGGTGTGCCCTGAGAACGAGATATGTGCAGCTCCTATCGGGATTTGTCGGCACATTCGGGTGGCTTTGCTGGTCTTGTTTTACCATTGTCGAGATGTCTTGTAAACCGGAATTCCGAGACTGATCGGGTCTTTCCGGGAGAAGGTTTATCCTTCGTTGACCGTGAGAACTTATGATGGGCTAAGTTGGGACACCCCTGCAGGGTATTATCTTTTGAAAGCCGTGCCCGCGGTTATGAGGCAGATGGGAATTTGTTAATGTCCGGTTGTAGATAACTTGTCACTTGACCCAATTAAAATACACCAAGTGCGTGTGTAGCCGTGATGGTCTCTTCTCGGCGGAGTCCGGGAAGTGAACACGGTTTGTGTTATGTATGACATAAGTAGGTGTTCAGGACCTCTTCTTGGTCATTGCTAGATGACGTCCGTTCCGTTGCTTCTCTTCTCGCTCTCATTTGCGCAAGGTAGCCACCATATATGCTTTTGCCGCTGCAGCTCCACCTCTTTGCACCATTCCCCCTTTAAGCTTAAATAGTCTTGACCTCGCGGGCGTGAGATTGCTGAGTCCCCGTGACTCACAGATACTTCCAACAACAGTTGCAGGTGCCGACGATGCCAGTGCAGATGATGGCGTCGATCTCAAGTGGGAGTTCGACGAGGAACGTGGTCGTTACTATGTGTCTTTTCCTGATGATCAGTAGTGGTGCCCAGTTGGGACGATCGGGGATCTAGCATTTGGGGTTGTCTTATTTTCATCTGGATTTTGACCGTACTCGGTCTATATGATTGTATTTTGGATGATGTATGAATGATATTTATGTATTGTGTGAAGTGGCGATTGTAAGCCAACTCTTTATCCCATTCTTGTTCATTACATGGGATTGTGTGAAGATGACCCTTCTTGCGACAATACCACTATGCGGTTATGCCTCTAAGTCGTGCCCCGACACGTGGGAGATATAGCCGCATCGTGGGCGTTACACCCATCCCCTCGGGGGTCTCCTCCGAGTCCACCTCCTCTTCCTCCTTCCCGCGGGACTCGTCAGAAGACAGCTCCACCGGCTTCGGCGTGGCAGAGGCCCCGGTGGGCGCCGGCGGCACCAGCCCGCGCGCATCAAAGGTCGGCCTGGAGGTCATGATCGGCTCCCAGTCCTTGCGGTGGAACAAGGGAACGAAGGCGCTCGACGGGTACTCCTGGTTGTCCCCAACCAAGAGGCGCAGGACAACGGTCAGCCCATCGTCAGGCAGGGCCTCCGGCCTCTGGCGAATCTTGTCTTCTTCATCTCCAAGCCTCCACAAAGGGCGCGCGCGCCTGAAGTGGAGCAACGCGCAGCGTCAAGAACTCCCTCGGGAGCATAGCCCCAGTCACTTTGGCCGCCTTCGCGTTGCCCGATTTCAAGTCGGTCTTCATCTGCTCCAACACCGATGACGCCCGCTCGTCAGTGAGATCTGCACGAGGCCACCCCTTATTAGACTGGGGCGCCTCCGTTGGCAATACCAAGTGCGGGTGGACGCACTTGGCGTCCATCATGACCCATTTGGCCCGGATGTTGTTGGCTCTCTTCCCGGTGTTCGAGATCGAGTTGGCCTTGCCGGATGCGATGAAATTGGCGCACCCGGAGAGATGGCCCTCGCTGACGTGAAGGAAGAAGAAGTGGCGCAGAAGAGCCATGGACGGCATCACGCCCAGATACGCCTCGCAATAGTAGGCGAAGATGGACAGGAGGAGGATGGAGTTGGGATGAAGATGCAGCACCTGCAGCCTGTAGTGGTCGAGGACATCATAGAAGATGTCAGAGAAGGGGGGAACCAACCCGGCGGCGATGCTGCTCGTGAAGAAGGGGAAGAAGGTGCTTCCCTCAGGCTCCGGCACGTCGGAGGCAAGCCGGAGCTCCGTCTTCCCCCTCTCGTTGCTCTCCCCCGCCGTCAGCAAGCGCGTGGTGGCCAAGATCTTCTCCGTGACGTTGGGCGCTTCAAGAGCTGGCTCGTACCAAGCTGGCGCCGAGGAGGCCTTAACCTTGCGCGGCGCCATCGGTCGCAGATGCGGAGCAAGGTTGGAGCAGATCTGGAGGTTTCGGCAGCGAGGAGCGAGAAAGGGGATCTGGAGCAAGGCGAAGGGAAGCAATGAAGGCAAGCGCTATCCGCGCCAGCCTTTTGTCAAGTTGAGCAGTTGCCGAGGCAACGTGGGAAGCGGAGACGCCCACGTCCAATCAACCGCCACGCGTCGACCAAGGCCGCAGGCTTTTGGGGCCCGCGCCGCTCCGTACTTGACCTTTGGCTTTGCCTTGAAGCCAAGCCCGAGCGCGCCTTGGGCCCGGGGGCTACTGTCGGCGTTCTGGGAACGGGGGTCCCCAGACATGCCTGCCTGCGGCCCGCGGCGTGGCTCTGTCAGCAGGCCTGTACGGCCCATCTTCATCAACAAGGCATCCAGGACCCTCGCGAGGCGGACGACCCAAGACATCCTCGGGAGCGGCCTCACCAGCTTGGCTCACGAGGAGCGGAGAGATCAAGGCAGGGCAAACCTCGCGAGGTTCTTGTGACGTGAGCTATGACGATCAAGATCAGGCGGGCGCCAGCACGCACAGTGTTCTTGTTTCCTATTCGGTGCTAAGGGAGCAAGCGCATGCGCAGAGTACCGAGGCATCAAGCAAAGGTTTCCATATCAGTGCAACGAGACCAAGACCCGCAGGACGGCAAGACGGAGGTTGTCGGAGTAATTGGCCACGGGTATCGCGAAGACGGCAAGACAATATTTCAAGACATCGGGGCTAGCAAAGCCCCTCAGTCCGACTGCCCGGCTGCTCCTGCCGCCTCCCCGTCCGACTGCTCTGCCTGGCCGGCTGCCGGCTGCCGACTGCACCAACTAGCCGGCTGCCGACTGTAGCCTGACCCGACACCAACAAGACACCGACGTGACTGCCGTACAACGGACGAGACGGCTGTACCGCGACGACATCATCTACAGTGTATCTGTCCCTGGGCACTGTTTTATAAAGTGCGCCAGGGACAAAAAGGCATGCACATCATGTACATGGGCATGGTGCCCCATGCCCACTTGCCCCCCACGCCACTACCTAGCTTAGGTAGTAAGCTACCCCCACACTATATATATAGCTAGCAACCATCCATCCATGGGGCGGCCACAATGGCTCCCTGGGCACTCTCACACACTCCACGCATACATGCTAGCTAGCAAGCTAGCTAGCACACACACACACACATCCATTCATCCATCCACCCACGGCCAAGCACACACTTGTGCTCATATATGAGACATATACAAAGCCAGATGTCTATGGCACTGAGCTCAGATACAGCTCCAGGAGCACTCTGTACTACAGATATACCACATATACTCAGACATGCAGGAGTAGGGGTGTTATCTCTCCGGAGAGCGCCGAACCTGGGTAAACTAGCGCGTGCTACTCGCATACCCGCTCCCGGTCCTATCAGCAGCAGTCTTACCCTCACACTAAGCCCTTGTGGCATCTGTCGACTCGCAAGCCCCCCGTGAGAATACCACGACAGTTGGCGCCCACTGTGGTGTGGTACTACTACTATGCTACCACGCTGCTGCAGGTTTCGCAGTCCGGGCGGGACCATCTTCGCCATCACCGCCGCCGCGTCGCGCCGTCTCTCCGGTAGCGCTCGGGGGCTCGACTTCGACCCGCCCCCGGAGCGGCCGCGCGGGATGGCGCGTCCTCGTCGTCGGCCTCGCCGCCTTCGTCATCATCACCGTTGCAACGCCGATCGTCCGTCCGCGCACGCGCCGCGCGTGCGGTGCCTCGCTTCGATCGGCCGCATCCGTGCGCGCGTCGTGCTGCGTCGCTCGCGTCTGCTCCCCTCCGCGTCGTGCCTTGCTCCGGCTGAAGCACGCGTTTGCCACTCCATATCTCATCTATGCAAGCAAGCTAGATACAAGTCAAACCATGGTCAAACCATTAGCCAAACACCACCTATGCATTAGTCAGACACATCCCATACAATAGTCAGATACGCCCCAGACAATGGTGTTTTCTGCACAATGCTTCGCGCATCTCCGGCCTTCCCCGCGTCCGCTAAGGCCCGGCGCCCTGCACCGTCCCTGGCCCTCGCACCATGGCCGGCCGCGCCTCGCGCGCTTCTGGCTCTCCACGCCGGCGAGCTCCATCCCCCTGTATCTGCTCCTACCGACAAGCACAACAGCGAGGACCGTTCGGGGCTTGCTACCTTGGCATCTGGACAGTGCTTCATGCATCCCCGTCCTTCCTTGCATCCGCCCCAGCGCCTTGCTGCCTCATCCAGCTTCGCTCCAGTGCACCCGCAACCACACGCTCTCGTTGCTGGGTGGCCGCTCCGCCCCGTCGACTCGCGACCGGCCGCCTCCTCCGTATCTGCGCGCTTGCCTGTCCGGCTCCGGGTCGCACCCGTCGGCTCCGCCCGCAGGCCAGCTTCCCTTCCTCGCGCGCAACCCGGCCGGCCGGCTTGGCCTCGGCAGTCTCCGCGCTGGTCCCGCTCCGGCCTCTGCTGAGCCCTTGCGGTCGGGCGCGCCGCTCCGCGCCCGCTCGCTGCGGCTGGCTCCGCCTCCGTCCGCGTCCGGCCTCGCACGGCCCCGGCCATTTCTCGTCGCCCCCGCCTTCGCGTGCCGGCCCCGGGACGGCTTCCCTCGCCGCCTCGGGACCCCAATCCGCCGTGCTGCTTCCGCGCCCACACCGGCTCCGGCTTCACCCCGCTCCAGCCACTCCTCTGTCGGGTCCGCGCGCGCCGGCGGCGCCGCTCCGGCCTCCCTC
>NC_057808.1:465165726-465166664 GCF_018294505.1 Triticum aestivum
ACCGGTCAGCTCGCCGCCCCTCCGCCGCCAGCTCCGCCCCATGTGCCCGCGCCGCTGTGCCGCTCACCTCCTGCATGACCCAGCGCCGGCTCCTCGCGTCGACCGGGCCGCCCGGCGCCCCGCCTTGCCTCCGCCGGGCCACCTTCGCCTTGGCCTTCCCCGCGCCACGGACCACGCCTTCGTCCGGCTTGCTGTGTCGCGCCAAGTCCGACTCCCGTGCGCCTCCAACGACCACCGCTCTGAAGAAAAGAAACATAAGAAAGAAAGCTACAGCCGAATGGGTCAACGTAGTGCGCCGGCTGGGCAAGACGGCTAAAAAGAATGATCCCGGCCAGATAAAGAACCCGGCTGGTCAAGACGGATGTGAAAAACAAGAGAGAGGCCGGTTGGTTCAGCACAGTGCGCCGGCTGAAGCAAAGAGAAAAGAAGTGGCCGGGTGCCTAGCCGGCTGACTGGAGAAAAAAACAAAGAAAAGAAATGTGCGTCCGACCGCTGGCTGCCTGGCCGGCTGCAAAGAGCCCGACTGCTGTGTCGGGGTCCGCCCGCCCAGCCGGCTGAAGAAGAAAAATAAGAAGACAAAGTAGTCGCCGGGAGATCCGGCCCGACTGCTCAGCAGTCGGCCCTAATCTCGGGGGCTACACCCAGCGGGCGCGCTGACGCGCCCCCGCGAAGAAGAAGACAAAGTAGTTGCCGGGAGATCCGGCCCGATTGGGCAGCAGTCGGCCCGAATCTCGGGGGCTACACCCAGCGGGTCCGCTGACGTGCCCCGCGAAGAAGAAGACAAAGTAGTTGCCGGGAGATCCGGCCCGATTGCTCAGCAGTCGGCCCGAATCTCGGGGGCTACACCCAGTGGGCGCGCTGACGCGCCCCCGCGAAGAAGAAGACAAAGTAGTTGCCGGGAGATCCGGCCCGATTGCTCAGCAGTCGGCCCGAATCTC
>NC_057808.1:465167167-465200981 GCF_018294505.1 Triticum aestivum
TGACGTGCCCCCGTGAAGAATAAGACAAAGTAGTTGCCGGGAGATCCGGCCCGATTGCTCAGCAGTCGGCCCGAATCTCGGGGGCTACACCCAGCGGGTGCGCTGACGCGCCCCCGCGAAGAAGAAGACAAAGTAGTCCCCGGGAGATCCAGCCCGACTGCTCAGCAGTCGGCCCGACGCTCGGGGGCTACACCCAGCGGGTGCGCTGACGCGCCCCCGCAAAGAAGAAGACAAAGTAGTTGCCGGGAGATCCGGCCCGACTGCTCAGCAGTCGGCCCAAATCTCGGGCGCTACACCCAGCGGGTGCGCTGACGCGCCCCCGCGAGGAAGAAGACAAAGTAGTTGCCGGAAGATCCGGCCCGACTGCTCAGCAGTCGGCCTGAATCTCGGGGGCTACACCCAGTGGGTGCGCTGGCGCGCCCCCACGGAAGATTACAGACAAGAGAAGATTTTCGTCCGGCTGCCAGCAGCCGGCAGAAGAAGAAAAAGGGCGCAGCAAGACGCCTCGCCGCCTGGCCGGTCGAGCCTGACCGGCCGAGACCCTTCCTCGAGCGCCTAGAGGCTTGAGGGCTACACCCAGCGGGTGCGCCGACGCGCTCCGCGAGCGCCGAGCCGCGCCGGCTGTCTTTGACGACCTCCTCCTCGGCTACACGAAAATCAATGTGAGCTCCTCACCCGCATATTTTTTTCACCGCGAGAGCATGAATAACCCCGAGCGATGCTCGGGGGCTATCTCCGCATTTTATTACAGTTGCAGCACTGTTCGCCCCGGTGCCAGCCAGAGTTGGCCTGGGGGCTGGCCGCTTGGCCTGAGACGTTAGTTCCCGCAAACGGCTTACTAGCGTGCGCGGTACCAAAGGCCCACTCTTAGTCACAGACCGCAGAGCGGCTGTCCGGCTAGCAAGAGTGAACGCTGGAGGCCACCCACGCGAAAAACGTCCGGGAAGAGAAACGCTTCGGGCGACCCGACCGTTTCCTTTACAAGTATCAACTCGGTTGAATCTGCTCCCAGACTCTGAGTACTGTACACTCCACTTCGCGGCCCACTCTCAGCCACAGACCGCAGAGCGGCTGTCCGGCGAGCGAGAGCACAAGCCAAAAAGCGGAGGGAACACAAAAAAGATTGAAGGGGGCTTGGACAAAACCGAGTCGGCACCCTCTGCATAAAACGTGCAACGCTAAAAGCAATCATTTGATATATCTACGTCAAAAAACTAACTTGGTCTTTTGCATGATCATTTCCATGAACACCCGCCAAAAAACCTCCGCCCAACTTTGCCAAGTTGCCCGGAGGCTTGGGGGCTACTGTCGGAGTAATTGGCCACGGGTATCCCGAAGACGGCAAGACAATATTTCAAGACATCGGGGCTAGCAAAGCCCCTCAGTCCGACTGCCCGGCTGCTCCTGTCGGCTCCCCGTCCGACTGCTCTGCCTGGCCGGCTGCCGGCTGCCGACTGCACCAACTAGTCGGCTGCCGACTGCAGCCTGACCCGACACCGACAAGACACTGACGTGACAGCCATACCATGGACGAGACGGCTATACCGCGACGACATCATCTACAGTGTATCTGTCCCTGGGCACTGTTTTATAAAGTGCGCCAGGGACAAAAAGGCATGCACATCATGTACATGGGCATGGTGCCCCATGCCCACTTGCCCCCCACGCCACTACCTAGCTTAGGTAGTAAGCTACCCCCACACTATATATAGCTAGCAACCATCCATCCATGGGGCGGCTACAATGGCTCCCTGGGCACTCTCACACACTCCACGCATACATGCTAGCTAGCAAGCTAGCTAGCACACACACACATCCATTCATCCATCCACCCACGGCCAAGCACACACTTGTGCTCATATATGAGACATATACAAAGCCAGATGCCTATGGCACTGAGCTCAGATACAGCTCCAGGAGCACTCTGTACTACAGATATACCACATATACTCAGACATGCAGGAGTAGGGGTGTTATCTCTCCGGAGAGCCCCGAACATGGGTAAACTAGCGCGTGCTACTCGCATACCCGCTCCCGGTCCTATCAGCAGCAGTCTTATCCTCACACTAAGCCCTTGTGGCATCTGTCGACTCGCAAGCCCCCCGTGAGAATACCACGACAGAGGTCACCATGGAGCCCAAGGCGGCGTCACCACCAGAGCCTTCGTAGGCGAAGACCACTTTTGTCAGGATAAGCTGTACTAGATATTCCCCTTCAAATCTGGCCGTTGTGGGATCCCTTCCCGCTCAAGATTTGGGAAGAGGACCAGGGCCTATATAAGTAGAATTAGCCACCACAGTAGGGGGATGGATTCCATCTTCCATCCTCACACCCACAAGTTCACTGAGCACAAGAACACCTCAACCTCAGGAGGCCGTTCTTCCCCTTGTACTGTTCATCATCAGCCCAAGAGGCAATCCACCACCACCACACTGGAGTAGGGTATTACACCACAACGGTGGCCCGAACCAGTATAAATCTTGTGTCTTCTGTGTTGTGAGTTCGTCGAGTTCGTGCTCGAGATCTTAGCCAGTTAGGACGCGGATCGGTAGGAGGGAAAGAACTTCGCGCGCACCCCAGTGTTCGAACCTTGAGGGTTTTGCTGGAACCCGTGATCCGACAAGGGTGTCGGCCGGGTCCAGCTTGATCTGATGATAGCCGGAGTAAGCATCCAGGAAGGACAGGAGCTCACACCCGGCAGTGGAGTCGATGACTTTGTCGATCTGCTGGAGGGCGAACGAATCCTTGGGGCATGCCTTGTTCAGGCTGGTGTAGTCGATACACATGCGCCAGGTCTTGTTCTTCTTCAGGACAAGGACTGGGTTGGCCAGCCACTCGGGGTGAAACACTTCCATGATGAAACCGGCCGCCAAAAGCTTGGCGACCTCTTCACCTATGGTTCTTCTCTTCTCTTCGAAGAAACGTCGTAGGGGTTGGCGGACAGGCTTGGCGTCCTTGCGGACGTGGAGTTTGCGCTCGGCGTACTTCCTCGGGATACCTGGCATGTGCTTTGGGGTCCATGCAAAAATATCCCGATTCTCACGGAGGAAGTCGACGAGCTCGCCTTCCTATTTGCTATTGAGGCGGGTGCCCACGACAACGTACTTGCTGCAGCTGGGGTCTTCCGGGTTCAGCTTCACTTTCTTGGTCTCCTTGGAGGTCTTGAACGAGGCCTCGTCGGCCGGCTCCTCAGCCGGGATCGGCACGGCCGACGTCTCGTTGGCCAGGGCGACGATATGGTCGAGCTGGCGCCGCTCCTCGGCTATGACCAGCGACTCGGCCAGTTTGGCCCCGTCTCGGGCGCACTCCAGGGACTTGGGGTAGTCGCCGGTGATGGTAATGAGGCCCTTCGGACCCGGCAGCTTCATCTTCAAGTAGGCGTAGTGGGGGACCGCCATAAACTTGGCGAGCGCGGGCCGGCCCAGCAGCGCGTGGTACACGCTGGATGATGCGTCTCCAACGTATCTATAATTCATGAAGTATTAATGCTATTATATTATCCATCTAGGATGTTTTATATGCATTTATATGCTATTTTATATGATTTTTGGGACTAACCTATTAACCTAGAGCCGTGTGCCAGTTTCTGTTTTTCATTGTTTTTGAGTTTTACAGAAAAGAAATACCAAAGGGAGTCCAATTGATGTGCCAATTTTTGATGATTTTTTCTGGACCAAAAGAAGCCCCGGAGTAAAAAAGTTGGGCCAGGAGAGTCTTGGGCTGCCCACGAGGGTGGGGGGCGCGCCCACCCCCCTTGGCGTGGGCACCTGCCTCGTGGACAATCCAGAGACCCCCCCCCCCTGACATGAGACCTACGCCAAAAAATCCTATAAATACTGAAACCTCCAGAAAATAGGATAGATCGGGAGTTCCGCCGCCGCAAGCCTCTATAGCCACCAAAAACCAATCGAGACCCTGTTCCGGCACCCTGCCGAAGGGGGGATCCCTCACCGATGGCCATCTTCATCATCCCGGCACTCTCCATGACGAGGAGGGAGTAGTTCACCCTCGGGGCTGAGGGTATGTACCAGTAGCTATGTGTTTGATCTCTCTCTCTCTCGTGTTCTTGAGGTGGTACGATCTTGATGTATCGCGAGCTTTGCTATTATAGTTGGATCTTATGATGTTTCTCCTCCTCTACTCTCTTGTAATGGGTTGAGTTTTCCCTTTGAAGTTATCTTATCGGATTGAGTCTTTAAGGATTTGAGAACACTTGATGTATGTCTTGCATGTGCTTATCTGTGGTGACAATGGGATATTCACGTGATCTACTTGATGTATGTTTTGGTGATCAACTTACGGGTTCCGTGACCTCGTGAACTTATGCATAGGGGTTGGCACACGTTTTCGTCTTTACTCTCTGGTAGAAACTTTGGGGCACTCTTTGAAGGTCTTTGTGTTGGTTGAATAGATGAATCTGAGATTGTGTGATGCATATCGTATAATCATACCCACGGATACTTGAGGTGACATTGGAGTATCTAGGTGACATTAGGGTTTTGGTTTATTTGTATCTTAAGGTGTTATTCTAGTACGAACTCTATAATAGATCGAACGGAAAGAATAGCTTCGTGTTATTTTACTACGGACTCTTGAATAGATCGATCAGAAAGGATAACTTTGAGGTGGTTTCGTACCCTACAATAATCTCTTCGTTTGTTCTCCGCTATTAGTGACTTTGGAGTGACTCTTTGTTGCATGTTGAGGGATATTTATATGATCCAATTATGTTACTATTGTTGAGAGAACTTGCACTAGTGAAAGTATGATCCCTAGGCCTTGTTTCCTAGCATTGCAATACCGTTTGTGCTCACTTTTACCACTTGCTACCTTGCTGTTTTTATATTTTCAGATTACAAAAACCTATATCTATCATCCATATTGCACTTGTATCACCATCTCTTCACCGAACTAGTGCACCTATACAATTTACCATTGTATTGGGTGTGTTGGGGACACAAGAGACTCTTTGTTATTTGGTTGCAAGGTTGCTTGAGATAGACCATCTTCAACCTACGCCTCCCATCGATTGATAAACCTTAGGTCATCCACTTGAGGGAAATTTGCTACTGTCCTACAAACCTCTCCACTTGGAGGCCCAACAACGTCTACAAGAAGAAGGTTGCATAGTAGACATCACTGGACAGGTCCACCACCTCGAACCAGATCGGCTCGCGTCGGAAGTGATTGCTGTCACCGAACAGGACGTCGAGCCGGATCCGCCCGATCGGAGAGCAAGAGAGGCCGGGAACGATGCATTGGAAGATCGTCCGGGTCGGCTCCAGGTCTTTGGCCTCGAGGCCGAGCTTGGTCATGGTGTCGCGGTAGAGGATGTTGATGCTGCTACCGCCGTCGATGAGAACCCGGGAGAACTTGCACGTGTGCCGAGGTGCGACGACTGTGGGGTTGAGGACGAGGGCGTAACCACCCGGGTTCGGTATGACGGCCGGGTGGTCCTCCCGAGTCCAGGTGACCGGGCGCTCCGACCAGTGCATGTATTCTGGCTTGGCCGGGATGACGGTGTTCACCTCCTGCCGAAGGAGGAGCTCGATGCGCTTGTCATCACCGAGGCTGGTGAAGACGACATAGGTCGCATTCCGGGCTGGGTAGACGTCGTCGCGCATCGTGCCGCCAGCCGGAGGTGGCGGTGGAGGCGAAGGCGGCGGCCCCGCTCCCGGAGCCGGGGCCGGAGAAGGCGGGATGTCGCCCCTCATGAGGCGCTTGGTCATGGCGCACTACCGAAGCGTGTGTGTGGATGGCCTTGAGCCGCTGTGGTGCTTGCAGGGGGCGTCGAGCATCTCTTCGAAGCTCATGGCGGGTTGCCACGTCATCTTGCCGGTCTGCCGGTGCTTGGCGGCCAGGTCGGTCGCGGGCGCCAGCTCGGCGGCCGCGACGAGCTGGTTGTCATAGCGCTGGGCCAGCTGATCGGCCTTGCGCTTGTTGTTCTGCTGGTTGTGTTGCTGTCAGCTTCCTTCGCCGGCCGGCTTCAGAGGGGGAACCGGCTTTGCTTTGCTGGCTTCATCCAGCGCCACCTGGATCTTCATGGCAGAGTCAGCGTTGGGGTACTTGTCTGCCGTCACCATGAGCGCGGCCATGGTGGCCGGCTCGGAGCGTAAGAGTTTGTGCTTGAGGAGGGTGCCATCCCGGCACCCGTTGACGAAGTACTGGATTGCTTGGACTTCGTGGACGCCCTCGCAACTGTTCCGGAGCTCGGTCCAGTGTGTGAGGTACTCGCAGCCGGTTTCCGCCGGCCCCTGCACGCACATGGCGAGCTGGCTGGGACGGCCAGGTCGCCGGTAGGTCCCGGTGAAGTTGCGCACGAAGGCTTGCACAAAATCAACCCATGCGTTGATGCTGCCCACCGGCAGACTGTTCAACCACGTGTGGGCTGATCCCTGGAGCATGAGCGGCGCGTAGCGCACGGCGAGACAGTGGTTGCCGCCGGCGATGCCGATGGCGGTGGTGTAGTCGGTGAGCCAGTCCTCCGGCTTCACAGTGCCGTTGTACTTGGGGGTGTCGCGGGGGAGCGTGAACCCTTTGGGGAAGGGCTCGTCCTGGATGCATGGGCCGAAGCACGCCGGTCCGACGGCGCCGCTCTCCTCCACCTCCAGGGAGAGAGCGAGTCGGTCGAGGCAGTGGCGGGCGTCGGTGTCGTTGATGGCGCGCGGGCCCAGCCGGTCGGCGACCGCGCCGCGGGGGGCGGGGTCGATCGTAGTCGGACATCGGATGGGTTGGAGCAGAGGGTCGAGTCAGCGTCGGACCTCCGAGGCCGGCTCATCGGCCAAGCCGCCGGCAGTCGTCGGGGCGGGGTTGCGCCGGGTCCGGGTGCGGCCGGAGTGCGCCTCGCCGGGTGGTGAAGATGCCGTGTTCTGGTGGTCGCCGGGTGCGCCGGCGCGGGCAGAGCCGGATCCTGCCGGCTTGGCGAGTTGGTTGAGGCGGTCCTGCTGCGCGTTGGCCATGTCAAGGAGGTCGTGCACCCGCTACAGGCGGTCCTTCAGCTCGTCGCCTTCGAGCTGATCCAGGCCGACTGCGGCTGCCTGGGCGGCACGCATGTTCTTCACTGGAGTCTCGTAGATGGGGGGAGGGCGCCGAAGGCTCGGCCGATCGCGCCACCCCGGGCTCGCACGTTGGTGACCCGACTTGGCTCGGCCGCGGTAGGCGTGAAGCCGTAGGCGGCGTTGCACTCCAGCTGAGCGGAGTCGAGGCGACGCAGCATGGCGGCGAGCGTCTCAGTGAGGTCCAGCAGGCGCTGGCAATCCTCATCGAGCAGAGTCCAGGCCTCGGCGATGTTGGAGGCATCGATGTCGGTGCCGATGGGAACGCGGAGGCTCTGCATCATGGCACGCAGCGGGTTGGGCGAGCCAGCCCGATCCGCTGCGGCCTTGGCTTCGGCGGCCTTCCTCGCCGCGCTCGACGAGGAAGAGGCGCAGGTGTCGGTGACGAAGACTTCCACGCAGAGGTCCGTTGCCCCGACGGGAGCGCTGCCGCTTAGGGAGAGGGGGGAGTCGGAAAAATCAAGTACCTCGCTGGGGTACTCGTTGGCCGCACGCGCATCGGAGATGCGCAGCGCGGCGAAGGTGACGGCAAGTGCGTCGATGACGTCGTCCACCAGCGTGATGGGCTCGTCGGAGTCGGAGAGGAGCCCCGTCTGAAGCATGGTCTTTGCCAGGACCTCGATTCGCCCCACGGTGGGCGCCAACTGTCGTGGTGAGCGCACGGCAGATGCCAAGGGATGGCTAAAGATAGGAGGAGGCTCGAGGGCACTAGTGGGCTCCAGAGGCAAGTTTGGCATGAGCGAGCGGGGGACGCAAGACATACCCAGGTTTGGGGCTCTCCGGAGAGATAACATCCCTAGTCCTACCGAGTGTAGT
Source organism: Triticum aestivum (assembly GCF_018294505.1). Lineage (NCBI taxonomy): Eukaryota > Viridiplantae > Streptophyta > Magnoliopsida > Poales > Poaceae > Triticum > Triticum aestivum. Next base: position 465,175,039 of record NC_057808.1, read on the forward strand.
AGATATGTATCAGTACAGGGTTGCTCCTTGAGCTGTATGGGGGAAGGAGGAAGACAGACCAAAGCTCAGGCTGCTTCTCCTTGTGGTGTGTGTGCTACTAATGATCTGATCGCCCTGTGCATGAGGGCTCCTGGGGGTTTTATAGGTCAACCCCCAAGGGGTACATGGGTAATGTTACAAGGCCGTGGGGTCGGATTGTCATTGTTCGAGAAGCTGGCGCTGGGACCCGTCGGGAGTCAGGGCTCGCCGGGTTCTTCGGGCCCGGGGCCCGCCGGGTACGGGGTACTGTTGGCCGTCTTGTCGATCGTCAGGGAGTGGTGTGAGTCGGCTACAGTGGTGCTCCGTCAGGTCACCGTTTGCTGGCGTCATCGGTGACGATGGTTGCACTGTTGCCACGCCGGCCCTGGTCAGCGGGTAGGTGGGGCATTGTTGCCATGCCCCGGCTGACCAGAGGCATGGGCGGGGCACTGTTGCCTCGGTCATCGGTAGGTGGAGACTTGTCCCATCGTACGGCTGGGATGGGACGGGAGCTGACCCGTGGCCGGGTTGTGGAACGCGCCAAGGGTGGAGCTGGCTTGTTGGAGCAGTCTTGATGTGCCGGGTTCGGCTGTCTTGAGCTGGTTGTTGGGGCCGAGTTGAGGAGTCCGGCCGGGTTGGAGAGTTTGGGCAAGTCGAGGGGCTTGGCCGGGTTGGGCAACCCGGTCAGGCGCGAGCCGGCTTGAGGGGCGATGCTGGCCCCGTTGTTTTTGAAAAGGATCAGGGTTCCATTACCTGCCTGGGGTTCATCCCCCCGACATGACGCATGTCCAACAGTCAGATTTCAAACACACGCGGCAGCTTGACTTGAGCTACAAGTAAAGCTGACTCATCCAGCTCTGGATAAGATTTGCTCTCATTGTCTTCGCTCGAAGACATGGGATTTGGTTGAGCATCACATCAGTCACTCTGACTTTGTTCACTTGGACCCCACTTAACAGTGTGGTGGTTCCTATGACTCAACAAAGAAGAAAAAGAAACTACGAAACAACTATGACTTCGCACTCCATAGTCTTCATGTGAATGTCTTCTCATGTCATAATCTTCACTGTGAATATCTTCACAGACCACCATTGTCTTCAATGTCTTCACACATTTTTAGGGGTCATCTCTGGTAGGTAAACCGAATCAATAAGGGACTACTACCTGTGTTATCCTGCAATTCTCACAAACACATTAGTCCCTCGACCAAATTTGTCGTCAATACTCTAAAACCAACTAGGGGTGGCACTAGATGCACTTACAATATAAGGTGTAAGGAATAGCACTCACATTAGCACCTATGTCACATAAACCATGATAACAGTGATCTCCTATTTTAACTGAGATGACGGGCATTCCAACAACAGGTCTATGTTTATCCTTTTTATTGGGTTTGGTAATTCTAGCAGCTTCTTCACAGAAGTAAATAACATGCCCACCATATCTTCTTCCAAGAGATCTTTAACCATAGCAATACTAGGTTCTACTTTAAGTTGTTCATCAGGTTTAGGTGTTCTAATATAGCTTTTGTTAACCATAGTTTAAACTTTAGCATGTTCCTTTATCCTTACAGGGAAAGGTGGTTTCTCAATATAAGCAGAAGGAACAACTGGATCAACATTATAAATTATAGTTTCTTCTTTAACTGGTACCGTTTCTTTGATTTCTTCTTTAATGGGTGGGTGATATTTAAACAACTTCTCTTTAGGGAGATCAACATGAGTAGCAATTGATTCACAAAAGGAGGCTACTATCTCAGATTCAAGTCCATATTTAGTGCTAAACTTTTGAAAAGCATCGGTATTCATAAAAGATTTAACACAATCATACTTAAGCTTAATACCTGACTCTTTACCTTCGTCGAGTTCCCAATCTTTAGAGTTGCGTTTAATTCTTTCCGAAAGATCCCACCGGAATTCAATAGTCTTCTTCATAAAAGAACCAGCACAAGAAGTATCAAGCATGGTTTGATCATTATGAGAAAGCCGAGCATAAAAGTTCTGGATAATAATTTCTCTTGAGAGCTCATGATTGGGGCATGAATATAACATTGACTTCAGCCTCACCCAAGCTAGAGCGATACTTTCTCCTTCACGAGGCCAAAAATTATATATATATATATATATCATTCCGATCACGATGAACTAGATGCATAGGATAAAAAATTTGGTGGAACTCCAATTTCAATCGATTCCAATTCCAAGATCCAATATCATCGCATAGCCTATACCATGCCAATGCTTTTCCATTCAAAGATAAAGGGAAAACCTTTTTCATAACTTCATCCCTGGGTAAACCTGCAAGCTTAAACAATCCACAAATTTGTTCTACATATATCAAGTGCATATCAGGATGTTCGGTTCCATCTCCTACATAAGGATTAGCTAGCAGTTGTTCTATCAAACCCTAAGGAATTTCATATTCAATATTTTCAGAAGGTGCAGTAGGTTGAGGGGTAGCTAATTGTGGTTCCGGTCGAGGTGAATATACCCCGAACAAACCCCTCAAAGGATTGTTTTCCATAGTAACAAGTGACAATAAATTTCAGCACACTATATAAATGTTTCCTTACCAAATTCCACTTACCAAAGGCGCTTCACTCCCCAGCAACGGTGCCAGAAAATAGCCTTGATGACCCACAAGTATATGAGATCAATTGTAGCTCTTTTCGATAAGTAAGAGTGTCGAACCCAACGAGGAGCAGAAGGAAATGACAAGTAGTTTTCAGTAAGGTAATATCTGCAAGTGCTGAAATTGTAAGTAGCGGAGTAGTTTGATAGCAAGATAATTTGTAAGGAGCAAGTAACGATAGTAGTAACAAAAGTGCAGCAAGGTTGCCCAATCCTTTTGACGCAAAGTACAGGCCAAAACGGTCTCTTATGATAACCAAAGCGTTCTTGAGGGTACACGGGAATTTCATCTAGTCACTTTCATCATGTTGGTTCGATTTGTGTTCGCTACTTTGATAATTTGATATGTGGGTGGACCGGTGCTTAGGTGTTGTTCTTACTTGAACAAACCTCCTACTTAGGATTAACCTCCCGCAAGCATCCGCAACTACGAGAAAAGTATTAAGAATAAATTCTAACCATAGCATTAAACGTTTGGATCCAATCGGTCCCTTACATAATAGCGCATAAACTGGGGTATAAGCTTCTGTCACTCTCGCAACCCATCATCTAATTGCTACTCCACAATGCATTGCCTTAGGCCCAAATATGGTGAAGTGTCATGTAGTCGACGTTCGCATGACACCACTAAGGGAATCACAACATACATACTATCAAAATATCGAACACGTATCAAGTTCACATGATTACTTGCAACATGATTTCTCCCATGAACTCAAGCACACAAGTAACTACTCACAAATGATAATCATGCTCAAGATCAGAGGGGTATTAAATAGCATATTGGATCTGAACATATAATCTTCCACCAAATAAACCATATAGTAATCAACTACAAGATGTAATCAACACTACTAGTCACCCACAAGCACCAATCTATAGTTCCGGTAACAAGATTTGAACACAAGAGATGAACTAGGGTTTGAGATGAGATGCTGATGTTGAAGATGTTCATGGAGATTACCCTCCCCAAGATGGGACAGTTGTTGGTGGTGATGATGACAATGACTTCCCCCTCCGGGAGGGAAGTTCCCCCGGTGAAATCTCTCAGCCAGAGGGCAAAAGTGCTCTTGCCCAAGTTTCGCCTCAAGACAGCGGCGCTCTGTCCCGAAAGTCTTCTCCTTACTTTTTTCTAGGTCAAAATGACTTATATACCAGAAGATGGGCACCAGAGGTGGGCCTAGGTGAGCACAACCCACCAGGGCGCGCCTGGGCTCCCTGGCGCGCCCAGGTGGGTTGTGCCCACCTGGTGGGCCCCCTCTGGTAGTTATTTGCTCCACTATTCTTCAAATATTCTATAAAAATTCTCTGTGGAGTTTCAGCTTGTTTGGAGGTGTGCAGAATAGGTAGCTTGATGTAGCTTTTTCAGGTCCAGATTCCAGCTGCCGGAATTCTCCCTCTTGGTGTGTACCTTGAAAATTATGAGAGAAAAGGCATTAGAATTACTCCAAAAAGTATTATTATTCATAAAAACATCATAAATAACAGTAAGAAAACATGATGCAAAATGGACGTATCACTGGGCACCGTGGTGGTGCAGGGCGTCGTGGTGGTAGCTCGGTGTGGTGGTGATGGTCATTTGTAACGTTGGTGTTGGTGGGGCGCAGTGACGAGGTTTCATCAGTAAGGTGCTGCGGCAGCGGTGGGGTGAACAAACATGGACGGTGTGATCTGTTCCAGTGGGCAAGGATGTAGGAGTGCAACAATTTAGATGAAAGTTGTGCTCATCTTCGGTCGGTGCCAACGACGATGGTGCACATGAGTGTCGTTTCCCCTCCTAGGAGGTGTCGATGTGCTCTGTCGGCACATCGCTCTCTCTCTCTCTCGCTCACTTGGTTGGTTGTCTCAGGGAAAAAGCCTAGGTTTGGATCTGGATTTGTGTTTCTTTGGTGCTCGACGATGTTCTGAATTGTTCGTTAGGGCCGCAATGTACGCCGTCGCGGGTGAGGTCCAGGACGATGACTTTATCGGGGCCCTCCGAGTCCCACCACCCAACTGCCAACTCTTTTAGGCAATCAAGGATAGTTGTTGCATGCTACCTCTTGAGCATGCATTGGTTTTCCCTTGAAGAGGAAAGGGTGATGCAGTAAAGTAGCATAAGTATTTCCCTCAGTTTTTGAGAACCAAGGTATCAATCCAGTAGGAGACTACACGCAAATCGCCTAGTACCTGCACAAACAATCAAGAACCTTGCAACCAACGTGATAAAGGGGTTGTCAATCCCTTCACGGCCACTTGCAAAAGTGAGATCTGATAAATATATTAAGATAGTATTTTTGGTATTTTTGTTGTATAGATTGGAAAAGTAAAGATTGCAAAATAAACGACGACAGAAATAGCTAGTTGACGGGAAACTAATATGATGTAAAGTAGACTCGGGGGCCATAGGTTTCACTAGTGGCTTCTCTCGAGATAGCATATATTACGGTGGGTGAACAAATTACTGCCGAGAAATTGATAGAAAAGCGCATAGTTATGAGAATATCTAGGCATGATCATGAATATAGGCATCACGTCTGTGTCAAGCAGACCGAAACGATTCTGCATCTACTACTATTACTCCACACATCGACCGCTATCCAGCATGCATCTAGAGTATTAAGTTCATAAGAACAGGGTAACGCATTAGGCAAAATGACATGATGTAGAGGGATAAACTCAAGCAATATGATATAAACCCCATCTTTTTATCCTCGATGGCAACAATACAATACGTATCGGTTCCCTTTCTATCACTGGGATCGAGCACCGCAAAATTGAACCCAAAGCTAAGCACTTCTCCCATTGCAAGAAAGATCAATCTAGTAGACCAAACCAAACTGATAATTCGAAGAGACTTGCAAAGATATCAAATCATACATATAAGAATTCATAGAAGAATCAAATATTGTTCATAGATAATCTTGATCATAAACCCACAATTCATCGGATCTCGGCAAACACACCGCAAAAGAATTATATCGAATAGATCTCCAAGAAGATCGAGGAGAACTTTGTATTGAGATCCAAAGAGAGAGAAGAAGCCATCTAGCTAATAACTATGGACCCGAAGGTCTGTGGTAAACTACTCACACATCATCGGAGAGGCTATGGTGTTGATGTAGAAGCCCTCCGTGATCGATTCCCCCTCCAGCGGAGCGCCAGAAAAAGGCCCCAAGATGGGATCTCACGGGTACAGAAGGTTGCGGTGGTGGAAAAAGTGTTTCGTGGCTCCCCTGGATGTTTTCAGGGTATAAGAGTATATGTACGCGAAAGAAGTAGGTCGGTGGAGCTACGAGGGGCCCACGAGGGTGGGCGCACACCTACCCCCCTAGGCGCGCCCTCCTGCCTCGTGGCCGCCTCGTTGCTTCCTTGACGTCCACTCCAATTCTCTTGGAATGCGTTTGTTCCAAAAAAGATCCCCACGAAGGTTTCGTTCCATTTGGATTCCGTTTGATATTCCTTTTCTGCGAAACACTGAAATAGGCAAAAAAACAGCAATTTGCACTAGGCCTTCAGTTAATAGGTTAGTCCCAAAAATAATATAAAATACAATATTAAAGCCCATAAAACATCCAAAACAGATAATATAATAGCATGGAACAATCAATAATTATAGATACGTTGGAGACGTATCAGTGCATCAACAAGTACACTACCTCTGTCCTGGTTTATTGGTCCTCTTCGTATTTTGTGTCAAAATTTGCTCATCGATTTAACTGACAAAATGTTAATGCATGTCATAAAAAATATCGTTAGATTCGTATTTGAACATAGTTTCGAATGATACTATTTTTGTGACATACATTAACATTTTATTAATTAAATCCATGATTACAATTTGGCACAAAGTAGTAAGGAGACTAATAAAACAAGATAGATGTAGTAATTTGTTTGGAGTTGTTGCTCTTTGGAGATGACTAGGTGTTGGTTGAGGCTTTGTGTGTCAGTTTAGTACGTGTCATTTTGCGTTGGGGTTGTTTTGTGCCTGTTCGAGCAGATGTGGTGTTTGCTACTCACCGGACTCTTCTGGAAGCTTGCCTGAATTTTTTGAATTTTAAGGCCAAAGGCATCTCCAACGCCGGCCCTTAAACCGCCCGCAACCGTCCGGACCGTACAGTTCGGACGTGTTCTGTCATCCAACGAGGTCCTGTATCGATCCGCAAGACTGTTCGGACACATTTTCTCCCGTAAACCAGAGGAAAACATGGGGGCTTTCCAGGCGTCCAAACAGAACCCAAGCTCGCTTCTGACCACCCTGGCCCACCCAAACCCCCTCCTTCCTCACCTGCGCATGTTCTCGCTCGACACCAGATGCTGCATTCATGTCGATGTAGAGCGACCACTCCACATTGAAGCCGACATAGAGCGGACGCGACCTCTCACTACCTCTGCCATTGAAGCAGCGCGCCGCCCAAGGGCGCCGCCCGCGACACGTCCCCAGTGTCCGTGTCTTTTCAATGCCGGGGACACATTACTAGATGGGATGGGACGGATATCTACCACGCCTGTTCAATGCCCCGTCCGTCCATATCCCGCCATCAAGCAGGGCCGCCATCTGAGAAACCCATTCTGACGACGCTCATTGACGCACCCGGACGCCTGGCCTCACTGGAATCTGCTATTTAAAGGCAGCCACACCCGGCTAACTCCACACCACAACACAAGTCGCTCCCCTCGTCCTCCCTTGCACCGCATCTGCCATGACTACAGGCGGCGAAGCTCTATGGGAGAGCCTTTCCACAGAGATGAAGCATGAGGTGGCCGCCCTTACGGCTGCCTGGCCGAGCCACCATGCCAGGCGGATCGAGGTCGTCTTGCAGGCCAGCTCGCCCGAGGTCTCCGACGACGAGGACAACCCCGCGATGCAGAAGGGCTCCAACGACAACGCCCGGCGCCCGTGTCTGTTGTTGGTGTCAAAACCGGCGGATCTCGGGTAGGGGGTCCCAAACTGTGCGTCTAAGGCGGGTGGTAACAGGAGGCGGGGGACACAATGTTTACCCAGGTTCGGTCCCTCTCGATGGAGGTAATACCCTACTTCCTGCTTGATTGATCTTGATGATATGAGTATTACAAGAGTTGATCTACCACGAGACCGTAGAGGCTAAACCCTAGAACCTAGTCTATGATTCTGATTGTTGTTGTCCTACGGACTAAACCCTGCGGTTTATATAGACACCGGAGGGGGCTAGGGTTACACAGAGTCGGTTACAAGGGAGGAGATCTACATATCCGAACTGCCAAGCTTGCCTTCCACGCAAAGGAGAGTCCCATCCGGACACGGGACGAAGTCTTCAATCTTGTATCTTCATAGTCCAACAGTCCGGCCAAAGGATATAGTCCGGCTGTCCGAGGACCCCCTAATCCAGGACTCCCTCAGTAGCCCCTGAACCAGGCTTCAATGACGATGAGTCCGGCGCGCAGATTGTCTTTGGCATTGCAAGGTGGGTTCTTCCTCTGAATACTCCATAGAAGATTTTGAACACAAGGATAGTGTCAGGCTCTGCAAAACAAATTCCACATACCACCGTAGAGAGTACAATATTTCCACGAATCTAATCTGCTGACAACTTTTCATAACGTGACATCACGCCACGGCCCGGTCATTATTCGAACCATTTTTCTCAACCAGCTACTGCACATATTGCGAGGCGGTTTTCTTGGCACGTCTTGTTGAAGCAGAGATCGTGTCCCCTTATCACGGGATTCTCATCAATACGGGTGTGGGTAACCCAACCGCGCCATTAATCACGGCGCTTGGGGGATAACCGAGTTTTACCAGGCAAGTGGGGAGGCGCTACTACCTTTATAAGGGGATAAGAACTCCCTTTCGCACCCACGCTTTCTCCTTCCTGATCCATTCCCCTTCGCTCAAGCTCCAACACCCGAGCATTCATCTTCTCCGCCCACAAAGGCCTTCCGAAAATGTCCGGATCCGGAGCAGGAGGCAAGTGGATGGCCTCTACCGTCCGGGAGAAGGATATCAAAAAGCTTCGGGAGGCCGGGTACCTGGCCAAGAAAATCAGCCACCGTCTCCCGATGGCAGGACAGATCGTCCCTACTCCGGAACCCCACGAGAGGGTTGTATTCCTCCCTCATTTTGTTCGCGGGCTAGGGTTTCCCCTCCACCCATTCGTTCGCGGCATCATGTATTATTATAGGATCGATTTTCATGATCTATCCCCCAACTCCTTCCTCAACATCTCGACATTCATCGTCGTGTGTGAGGCCTTTCTCCCCATCTTGCCACACTTCGGCTTATGGCTGAAGATCTTTAATGTGAAGCCCAAGGTGGTGGGCGGCGAGCACGCCGAGTGCAGGGGTGCTATGGTGAGCAGGATGCCCAACGTCACATGGCCGACAGGTACTTTTAATGATTCCATCAAAGAGTGGCAGCAGCAGTGGTTTTACATCACTGAGTCGCGTGGGACAGGATGGGCCACTGTTCCTAAGTTTCGATCCGAAGCCCCTCTGCGGCTTACGTCCTGGCCTAAAAAGGGCCTGAACTGGTCTTCGTCCGACGAACTATCGGTGCTTCAGACGCGCGTTAAGGATATGGAAGACAAGAACATCGAACTCGTCAATGTAGTCCAGGTGATGTTAGTTCGCCGAATCCTACCTTGTCAACACCGGGCTTGCAATTTATGCGAATTCGATCTGGTCAGGCATCAGACACTGCGAGAGCTCTTTGGCTCCTCACACAAACACATTTGGAAGGTGCTATTCAAGTCTGGCAAATCATGGCCGGACTCGGCCGAGGACCGCGGGTATCAACGATCCCGTCCTGCAAGCTCGGTAAGTTATTTTACGTTTTATCCGCATAACTCAAAGGAAATGCTTAGTGTGTTTTCCTCAACTCCCCTAGGGCTGGACGAAGAAGGCGAAGTGGATCCACTGTCCGGCCCCGCTGCCCGAAGGACCGGCCAACCCACTTCTGACGAAGATGCTGGTCCCAGCGCCGTATAAGGCGCTGAAGAAGAAGGCCGAGAAGGAGGCCAAAAAGACCCGGGGTGGCCTTCGTCACCGCGGCACTTCAGACACAATATCCGAAGGTTCCAATGCCCATTCTGCCTCCAAAGAGGAGGAGGAGGAGGAGGAAGACGAATCCCCAGCGGGGGAAAGAAAGAAGAGGGCGGGCTCCATACACTTGGAGGTCGAGTCGCCTAAAAGGGGAAAAGCTCTTCTTCCGGAAGAGTCCACTGCCACTGCCGACAATAGCCCGGCGTGGGATCCCAGCGCCCAGCCCCTGGTGAACTCGTGAGTATAAAATCCGAACACATTTATGCGTCCAGTCTCATCATGGCGTAATATTTTGACCTGAGCCATATTTTTTGTAGTTCGGCGAGGTCCCGCACCGAACAATCCTCATCAGAGGATTTGCTGAGCTCGGATGCTATGGAGAGCGGGACGCCCCCGAAGGCCCCTTCCCCGAAACACGTGGATAACACCGAGGCTTCGTCCCAGAAGGATCCCGGCCAAGGAGGGGAGGAAGAGATAGTGAAAGCGGCGCCTGGAGGTCAAGCTTCAGGGGCTGGAGACATGGGGGAACGATTCCCATGGGAATCGTCGGCGGGAGCCATCTTGAATTCGGCTCCCAGCCGGACGCAATTCCGGAGACCAATACGGCTCCAGAATCAAGAAGGCAGCCTCCCTCGGATGGAGGGGGCATGCCTGTTCCACCGGAAATCTCTGTCCAACCAGAGGTGCCAGATGCTTTGTTGGCGGCGCTGAAGAGCGCCTCCATCATCGACGAACACCGTGCCCTTATGGGTGTGGTGATTGAGAAGATTCAGTCTGCTGAGAGTGGACTGAATGGAGCCTGCATCAGCCTTATAAGAGGCTTTGAGGTATGTTTTATGAGGTTTCGAAGAATGTCATGGTATGGATAGTAACCCCTGATACACTGTTCAGTGAAAGAAAGAACCGGACAGGGGATCAAATTTATGTTCGCAGGAAGACTCATTTGATGACATCTATCTCTCTTTTATAAGCAGGCGCCTGCAGCGGCTGCTGCCTCTCATACTGCGGAGGTCTCCGGACTGAATCAAAGTCCGGAGCGGGCCAAAGAAGAACTTGGCCAGTTGAAAATGCAGTTGGGAGATAAACAGGGTGTGTGCAAGTCTTGTTCGCGTCTACTGCGAATGAATTTTCAGTATGATAAAATATGTTTCATGATTTGCACTAGGGATGATGACCGAAGTCGAGGCTCTGAAAGCTGTGGCCGAAGCCGAGAAAAAGGCAGCCGTAGAGCAGGCTCTTCGTGAGAAGCACGAGGCTAGGGTTATTGAAGCTGAGCAGGAGCTTCAAGAGGTCGTGAAGAAATGTGAGACCTTGGAGCAGAGTTTAACGGAGAAAGAATCCGAACTCACCAAGGCTCATCAGGCCACGAGCGATGCCCAGGGGGAAACCCAAAGCGCCTTGTAGGGGATCCAAGAGGCGAGGAAGATCGCCGCGGGTAAGGCTTTTTTCCATGTAAAGCACGTACTGAGGAGAAAATTATGTTTCTAATTTTGAATTTTCATTTCTCCAGGGGTATTTGCAGAGCTGCCCCGCACTATATCGGATGCCGCCCAATTCTACCGAGCCGAAGAAAGGAACACTGCGGATAAGCTCTCTGGTCGCAGTATCTGGCACCGAATTATCCGGTGTCGTTTGCCAATCAACTAAAACAGCTGATCGAACTGCATAAGGCGGCGGAACTAGCCATGAAGGATTTGATTATCCGGCTATGGCCCGCCGAGCCGATTCCAAGCAGCTACTTCGGGCTCGTGAAGCGGCTTGTAAGTGATTGCCCTCGACTTGACGTCATCAAGCGGTCGGTCTGCATAGAGGGTGCGCGAATGGCCTTCGCCCGCGCAAAGGTGCACTGGGGGAAGATGGATGCTGAAAAGCGGATGACCGAGGGACCGCCAGAGAGGAAGGAGCACCGCAAGCCCGAATTATATTATGAAAGTGTCCTGAAAGGATCCTACCTTGCAGCGGAGCTATGCACCAAGGACATTATATTTCCGTGAATGTGAATCATGTTGTCCTTTGTAATGTTTGAACAAGGTCATTTATATTAATTATTGCCTGTTACATAAAAGTTTATCCTCCTACGCGGCTGTTTTATATATTAATCCTGAGAATTGGCCAGTCGTCGGCTTCTGCCCCCACGTAAGAAGTACGGGGGTGTTCGGGATAAACTTGATCACTCTTTATCCCAGTTTTGGGTCCTTCAAAGGAGGTGTTCAGCACAACGAACCAGGCAATCGGACTATAGGGCTTTATCACTCTCACTTAGCCATAGGAGCTTTAGGAAGGTAGGCGCAGCCCCTGGTGTTCGGAAGACCGCACGAGGGGCTCTATAAGCACCTGATCGGAAGAAAAACCGAACCATCGCACGCTGCATTGGTTATGGCATTATGCGGGAGAAATCCTCAAAGATTTTACAACCTCTCGAATAGCTAACCAGCTCTCGTCGTATCATGACAGTCAGTTTTCAGCTTTCTCTACTGAGGTGCTCGTCCGGAAGAACCGGGACACAATCGCAGTAGTTCTCCCAGTGCTACCTTAGCCGATATAGCGGAACGTAAGGTACCAAAACATGGGAGCCGGGCAAACCCAACTATTGACCCAAGACATGATTCGGAGCTGATGCATATAATGCTATAGGTTCGGGGTGCCGAACTTCTGTGAAGGTGTTCGGACTTTAATGTCGTATTATGGGTGAAACGAAGCCCCTGGCATATTTGAAGGAATATCGCGATGTACGGATGCCACTTGACAAAAGAATTTTAATAAGAAATAACAGCAGATAAGCGTCATATGAATCCACATGTTGTATTTGAATAGTACGTCGATGCGTATGAGTACAAGTAATGTGATAAAAAGGAAATATGACTGGGAACCTGCTGAGACCAGGGGGAAGAAGCTGCGCGCGGATCCGGAGTATAGTCGGATGGTCATCGCGGGGAATATATAGGGATTCCCTTGCGCGTTCGAGCTGCCTCCATATCGCCCGTCCTGGTCGGCGCAAAGGTGAACCTGCAAAGGAAATGTAAGAAATGTTTGTGTGCCGGAGCGCGGTTGAGCCGCTGTGTGCGGCCTGTCCTGGCCTTCGCCGGAATGTTTAATTGAGCTCTGGACGAGCCGGGCTATCCTGCCGCGAAGTAGGTCGGAGTCCTTTGACGGTGTCCGGGAGCCTGGCCGTTGACTCGAGGTTCAGCTGCAGGGTGCTGCTCGTTGCTTCTGCTGTTAAGGCAGCGGTGTACTCGTTGGTGCCGTAGGAAAGTTCGGCCTTGCCATTAACCGTGATGACGCCACGTGGACCAGGCATCTTGAGCTTATGGTAGGAATAATGTGGCACCGCGTTGAATCGAGGAAACGCAGTTCGTCCGAGCAGTGCATGATAATTACTGCGGAAAGAGACGATCTCGAAGATCAATTCTTCGGTACGGTAATTGTCTGGTGATCCGAAGACTACCTCAAGGGCGATGGAGCCTGTACAACTGGCCTCCACGCCTGGTATAATACCTCTGAAGGTGGTTTTAGTGGGTTTGATCACCGAATGGTCAATGCCCATCTTGCGCACTGTGTCCTGGTAAAGCAGGTTTAGACTGCTGCCTCCGTCCATAAGGACTCGTGTGAGGTGGAACCCGTCAATTATTGGGTCTAGGACTAGTGCGGCTGGATTGCCCTGATTGGTGTTAACCGGACGATCCATGCGGTTGAAGGTGATCGGCCTGAGTTTATATTGTGGGATGACTGGTTCCGTTAAGTCGTTGTCCCTGAGGGTGCTCATCCGTTCCAGGCTGGGGATGTGGGTAGCGTTTATCACGTTCACCGTTTTGATTTGCGAGGGAAATTTCTTTTGCCCTCCTGTGTTCAGTGATCTGGGCTCCTCGTCGCCATCATCGCTTTGGGACCCCTTCTCCTTGTTTTCGGCACCTGACCGGCCGGCTTGTTTGAAGACCCAGCATTCTCTATTGGTATGATTGGCTGGTGTTCCTGGGGTGCCATGAATTTGGCATGGACGGTCAAGTATGCGGTCCAGACTGGACGGGCCCGAATTGTTATTTTTGAATGGCTTTTTCCGCTGACCGGACTTAGAGCCACTGAATCCGGCATTGACTGCCGTGTCTTCGGCGTTATCACCATTTTTGCGACGCTTGTGTTTGTTGCGTCGGGGTTTGCCGTTGTTATCTCTGGCCTCTGATGTGCCAGGGTTGCTTGCTGTGTTGTTGTTACGGGCCAACCAGCTATCCTCGCCCGAGCAAAAGCGGGTCATGAGTGTCGTGAGGGCTGCCATGGATCTTGGCTTCTCTTGGCCGAGGTGTCGGGCAAGCCACTCGTCACGGATGTTATGTTTAAAGGCCGCTAGGGCTTCGGCATCTGGACAGTCGACAATTTGGTTCTTTTTAGTTAGGAACCGAGTCCAGAATTTCCTGGCTGACTCTCCGGGCTATTGTGTTATGTGACTTAAATCATCAGCATTCGGTGGCCGCACATAAGTGCCCTGGAAGTTATCCAGGAATGCGTCTGCCAGGTTCTCCCAACTTCGTATGGAGTTTGCCAGCAAGCTGTTCAGCCAATGCCGAGCCGAAGTGCCATCATATGATTCAATGTTTACGGGTTTAAACCCTTCTGGGAATTCATGATCCATTACTTCATCAATGAAGCATAGGGGGTGTGCGGCGCCTCTGTGCCGGGCTATATCACGACGCAGTTCATACGAGTCTTGTCTGCTATGTTCGGCCCGGCCGGATTTGCTTTTAGTATATCCAGTGTGACGGTTGTCGTCACGCGTTGAGGCGTGCCCCCGTGATCTGTAGATCGATCTTGCATGTCCTGCTTTGTTTTCCAATACGTCTCACAGGTCCTTCGTATTACCCCGGGCCTTAGTATTTTTGTTTGACTGGCGGCGGGGTGCGGGCTGGACTTCGGCCTGATACGCCGCTTTGTCTCGGCCACGAGGTGGCCGGTCAGCCGCATCATACACTAGAAGCGTAGGCTTTAATGCTTTCTCCTCGATTTGGGGTAGCAACCTGCACTTTGGGTAACTTTTGGTTGGGCGCTCGAGTTCGTATGCCTCGTCCGCTAGGACCGAGTCCATCTATCCACTAGCAAATCTTGGTCAGCTTGAAGCTGCTGTTTCTTTTTCTTCAGGCTATTTGTTGTGGCTATAAGCCGGCGCTGGAAGCGCTCCTGTTCGACGGGATCCTCAGGCATGATAAATTCTTTGTCGCCGAGGCTCACCTTGTCTTCGGAGAGAGGCATGTAATTGTCATCCTCTGATTCTCCGTCTGCTGCCTGTTCCTTAGGGCTAGCTTGCCCATCCTCCCGCGCGAGGTCTGGCTGGAGGGGATTGTCTTCGTCTTCGGCACTATCCGCAGCATTATTGTTTCTTGTGCCGGTATCGCTGCTTTTGCTATGGCGGGGCTTAGAGCGGCGCTGCTGACGCCGGTGCTTGGGTTGCTCTTCGGAGGGATTATCCTCCGTTACCTTATCGCCATCGCCTTCTTTGGGGTGTCCACCATGTATATATCATATGGTGAGGTGGCGGTCCAGCACCCTGTGGGTGGTGGTTCCTGTTCGTCTCCTGCATCGTCGTCCATACCGTCGATGTCTTCGGAGCCAAAATCGAGCATGTCGGTTAGATCGTTGACAGTGGCTATTAAGTGGGTGGTGGGTGGGGAACGAATTTCTTCGTCGTCCGCTTCCCACTCGAGCCGGACATAGTTCGGCCAAGGGTCTCCAAACAAGGAGAGAGACTTTAATGAATTTAGCATGTCGCCCAGGGGCGAGTGCTGAAAGATATCCGCGGAGGAAAACTCCATGATCCGTTCCCAATCAGATTCAATAGGCACTGACGCAGGCGGTTCGGAGCCCGTGGCCGGGGACGAATCCTAGTGTCCGGCAACACAGGTCTCATAGGAGGTGAAATCAGTATTCGGCCCTATCGCCACTGAGTGTGCGGCCTCTGTGGCGGGGTCCATCTACCCCTCCTCGGACGGTGCACTCTGCTCCGGATTTATGGTCGGAGTAGCCACAGGTGTGATCTCCTGAACACCGTCCGACGGCAGAGTTAGGTCATGCTCGTCGTGACTGTGCGGCGCACCTGACATAGGCTCGAATTTGTCAAAGATCAAGTCTCCGCGGATATCGGCCGTATAGTTTAAATTTCCAAACCTGACCTGACGGCCAGGGGCGTAGCTCTCGATCTGCTCTAGATGGACAAGTGAGTTGGCCTGCAGTACGAAGCTGCCGAATACGAAGATCTGTCCGGGGAGAAAAACCTCACCCTGGATCGCATCGTTGTTGATGATCGAAGGAGCCATCAAGCCTTATGGTGACGGCACAGTGGAACTCTCAATGAAAGCACCAATGTCAGTGTCAAAAACGGTGGATCTCGGGTAGGGGGTCCCGAACTGTGCGTCTAAGGCGGATGGTAACAGGAGGCGGGGGAAACAATGTTTACCCAGGTTTGGGCCCTCTCGATGGAGGTAATACCCTACTTCCTGCTTGATTGATCTTGATGATATGAGTATTACAAGAGTTGATCTACCACGAGATCGTAGAGGCGAAACCCTATAATCTAGCCTATGATTCTGATTGTTGTTGTCCTACGGACTAAACCCTCCGGTTTATATAGACACCGGAGGGGGCTAGGGTTACACAGAGTCAGTTACAAGGGAGGAGATCTACATATCCGAACTGCCAAGCTTGCCTTCCACGCAAAGGAGAGTCCCATCCGGACACGGGACGAAGTCTTCAATCTTGTATCTTCATAGTCCAACAGTCCGGCCAAAGGATATAGTCCGGCTGTCTGAGGACCCCCTAATCCAGGACTCCCTCACCTGTCCACGCCGGCTTCACCATGGATCAGGCGTAGGCGCACTACAACGCCTTCATGGCGGAGGTGCAGCCAGCGTCGGCGTCCATGCCTATGTTCCAGCAGGCGCGGGAGGAACAAAGGTACAGCCTGTTCCTTCTTGAGCAGCACCCGCTGGCGGAGGGCCGGATATACCGCGAGCACGCGAGCAAGGAGGCCATTCTACGAGGCCGGTCACGCTCAAGTCGCCGCTCGCCAGGAAGCGTCCGCCGCGGAGGCGTAGCTCCAGGCAATTGCGAAGGAGAACAACGCCAGTTGGGCCTCCTACGCACCGCCGACGAACTATCCGGTGGCCCAGTGGGATGACGACAACGCGAGTGCCACCATTTCGATCTTAGACATCACATCCATCAGCGACGGACAAGTCGCGGACTCCTCCGAGGATGACTAGGGCACATAGACGGTAGGGCCTTGTGTCCCATGTCGGCCGATCTGTCTCCCGTGTTCTACTGTTCCTCGTCGGAGAGCGCACCTTCACTTCATGGGTCTTATCGTCGGTGCTCATGGAGACGGCGGATGGAGGAGGCGGTCCCAGGAAGGGAACAACAAGGGCTTGGACGCCAGCGGCCGCCGTAGTTTTATAGAAAACCATATGAACATTTACATTAACAAATTTATATGGTGTCAAAATATGCAATAATGAATCCAATGATGTATATCTCGTGGTGCATATGTTAGTATATTTTTCTACGAGCTTGCAGAAAGCATATAAAGTTTGACTTTAGACAAACCTAATATGTAGAGTTAATAAAAATGGAGGGAGTAAGAGCAACTCCAATGGGGGACCCATTTCGTCTGCTGGCGTCCGTTTGGGTCGGCGCGGACACAAAAGGCGGCCCAACGCCCCGACCAAAAAGGACGCGTGTCCGCTTGGCGTCCGCATGCGACCCATTCCCGGCCCATATTTGAGCCGGATTTGCATCGGCGCGGACAAGAGACGCACGCGCACGTGCCTACTCCTCTTCCCGGGCCTGCCGGTCGGTGGCAGCCACCACCATTCCCCCCATTTCCCCCAAAAACCCTCCCGCCCGCACGCCCACCCCACACCCTCCATGGTCGACGACATCGACCTCGACGCCGCCGCCGGCCTCGCCTCCCTCGCCTCATCCGGCATGACAACCGCCCCCTCCGGCAAAGGTAAGCTTCGTGCCCCGCGCAAGACCGCCGCCACGCCCAAGCCAAAGAAGGCGCTGATGCCCAAACAACGGGCAAGGGACTCGGCCAAGAGGAAGGGCCGGAGGCACGCCGCGGCCATGAGGGATGCAGCCGTCGCGGCTGCCGCCGCCGCCGCGTAGAAGGAGGTCACCAACGCCCGCGTCGCGGCGGCAACGAGTCACGCGCTCTATATGCTAGGGTTAAATCCTAGCCAGCATGGCCTCGTCAACACCGCCGTCGCCGCGGCCAGCACCGGCTCATCGGCGTTCCCTCGGATGGTGCTGCTCGACTCACCCCGTGTGTCGGCTTGCACCCCGATGCCCGGCTTCCACGTGTACTCACAGGCTTCCCGCCTCTCTGGGGAGTGCTCGCCCGACGTGAGCGTGGTGGCACCTTCCACGCCTGCGCCCGCGCCCATCGACCTCAACGCCACGCCGGTGGCCGGTGGCTCGTTATTCGGAGGCGCGAGGAAACACGCGCGGCAGATGCCGGCCGGCGTGCTCCCGGACGCCCGCAACCTGTTTGAGGGAATGTCGGCCGCCGACGACGAGGACTACATGCAGAACCTCATCTTCAAGCACGGTGTGTCGGCCGCTGGCTACGATCCCGACGAGACATAATGCCTGGACGGTCGTGGGGCGTTCACGCTGGCGGCTGGCTATGGTCCCGATCAGGCGGCCTTCATGCATGATCAGGTCGGCATGGACCTGGACGGCTTCCCAATTGACCACGAGTTTCTGGACGACTACGGGCAAGAGGAAGAGGACGAGTGCAAAATCGAAGTGGAGCCTTTGTTCGAGGACGAGCTCGCCAACCAAGCCGCCGGTCCGAAGCTGAAGCGCAAGAGAAAGCGCACGAAGGCATACACGGCGGCCGAGGACAAGCTTCTTTGCGAGTGTTGGCGAGACATTGGACAAGACCCCAAGACGGGCGCCGAATGTCGGTGTCAAAACTGGCGGATCTCGGGTAGGGAGTCCCGAACTGTGCGTCTAGGATATATGGTAACAGGAGACGGGGGACACGATGTTTACCCAGGTTCGGGCCCTCTCTATGGAGGTAATACCCTACTTCCTGCTTGATTGATCTTGGTGAATATGAGTATTACAAGAGTTGATCTACCACGAGATCGTAATGGCTAAACCCTAGAAGTCTAACCTGTATGACTATGGTAATGAATATATCCTTTCCGGACTACCCCCTCCGGTTTATATAGGCACCGGGGGATCTAGGGTTTACATAGAGTCGGTTACATAAGAAGGAATCTTCATAATCGGTCGCCAAGCTTGCCTTCCACGCCAAGGAGAGTCCAATCCGGACACGGGTACAATCTTCGGCCTTCATGTCTTCACAGCCCATCAGTCCGGCCCAAGGATAACAGGCCGGACGCCCGAGGACCCATTAGTCCAGGACTCCCTCGGTAGCCCCTGAACCTGGTGATACGTCCATTTTGCATCATGCTTTTATATCGATATTTATTGCATTATGGGCTGTTATTACACGTTATGTCACAATACTTATGCCTATTCTTTCTTATTTTACAAGGTTTACATAAGGAGGGAGAATGCCGGCAGCTGGAATTCTGGGCTGGAAAAGGAGCAAATATTGGAGACCTATTCTGCACAACTCCAAAAGTCCTGAAACTCCACGAAAGTTATTTTTGGAAATAATAAAAAATATTGAGCGGAAGAAGTACGTCAGAGGGGGCCCCACCTGGCCACGAGGGTGGGGGCGCACCCTACCCCCCTGGGCGCGCCCCCTGCCTCGTGGGCCCCCTGTTGGCTCTCTGGTGGCCATCTTCTGCTATATGAAGTCTTTCGTCGAGGAAAAAATCATAAGCAACCTTTCGGGACGAGACTCCACCGCCACGAGGCGGAACCTTGGCAGAACCAATCTAGGGCTCCGGCAGAGCTGTTCTGCCGGGGACACTTCCCTCCGAGAGGTGGAAATCATCGCCATCGTCATCACCAACGCTCCTCTCATCAGGAGAGGGCAATCTCCATCAACATCTTCACCAGCACCATCTCCTCTCAAAACCCTAGTTCATCTCTTGTATCCAATTCTTGTCTCCAAGTCCGGGATTGGTACTAGTAGGTTGCTAGTAGTGTTGATTACTCCTTGTAGTTGATGCTAGTTGGTTTATTTGGTGGAAGATCATATGTTCAGATCCTATATGCATATTAATACTCCTCTGATTATGAACATGAATATGCTTTGTGAGTAGTTACGCCTGAGGACATGGGAGAAGTCTTGCTATTAGTAGTCATGTGAATTGTGTATTCGTTTGATATTTTGACAGAAGCTTAAACCCTAGTTTATGCGTTGCTTCGTAAGGGGCTGATTTGGATCCATATGTTTCATGCTATGGTTAGGGTTACCTTAATACTTTTGTTGTAGTTGCGGATGCTTGCAATAGAGGTTAATCATAAGTGGGATGCTTGTTCAGGTAAGAATAGCACCCAAGCACCGGTCCACCCACATATCAAATTATCAAAGTACCGAATGCGAATCATATGAACGTGATGAAAACTAGCTTGACGATAATTCCCATGTGTCCTCGGGAGCGCTTTTCTCTATATAAGAGTTTGTCCAGGCTTGTCCTTTGCTACAAAAAGGATTGGGCCACCTTGCTGCACTTTATTTACTTTTGTTACTTGTTGCTCGTTACAAATTATCCTATCACAAAACTATCTGTTACCACTTATTTCAGTACTTGCAGAGAATACCTTGCTGAAAACCGCTTATCATTTCCTTCTGCTCCTCGTTGGGTTCGACACTCATACTTATCGAAAGGACTACGATAGATCCCCTACACTTGTGGGTCATCAAGACTCTTTTCTAGCGCCGTTGCCGAGGAGTGAAGCACCTTTGGTAGGTGGTATTTGGTAAGGAAAAATTTATATAGTGTGCTGAAATTTACTATCACTTGTTACTATGGAAAGTAATCCTCTGAGGGGCTTGTTCGGGGTATCTTCACCCCGACCAGTAGAGCAAAGAGTTTCTCCTCAACCTACTGAACCTACTGAAAATGAAAATCAAAATGAAAATGTCCACTTTGAGATTCCTTCGGGTATGTTAGAAAAACTGCTAGCTAATCCTTTTGGAGGAGATGGAACAAAGCATCCTGATGAGCACCTAATATATGTGGATGAAGTTTGTGGATTATTTAAGCTTGCAGGTATACCCAGTGATGTTGTTAAGAGGAAGGTCTTCCCTTTATCTTTGAAGGGAGATGCATCGACATGGTATAGGCTATGTGATGATACGGGATCATGGAACTACAAACGATTGAAATTGGAATTTCATCAGAAATTTTATCCTATGCATCTTGTTCATCGTGATCGCAATTATATATATAATTTTTGGCCTCGCGAAGGAGAAAGCATCGCTCAAGCTTGGGGGAGGCTTAAATCAATGTTATATTCATGCCCCAATCATGAGCTCCCAAGAGAAATAATTATTCAAAGTTTTTACGCTCGGCTTTCTGAAAACAATCGCACCATGCTCGATACTTCTTGTGCTGGCTCTTTTATGATGAAGACTATTGAATTCAAATGGGATTTATTGGATAGAATTAAATGCAACTCTGAAGATTGGGATCTCGATGAAGGTAAGGAGTCAGGTATGACACCTAAGTTTGATTGTGTTAAATCTTTTATGGATACCGATGTTTTCCGTAAATTTAGCACTAAATATGGACTTGACTCTGAGATAGTAGCTTCATTCTGTGAATCTTTTGCTACTTATGTTAATCTCCCCAAGGAGAAGTGGTTTAAATATCATCCTCCCATAGAAGTAAAAGTAGCTGCACCAATTAAAGTTGAAGAAAAGACTATCACTTATAAGGATCCTATTGTTCCTACTTCGTATGTTGAGAAACCACCTTTTCCTGTTAGGATAAAGGATCATGCTAAAGCTTCAACTGTGGTTCGTAAAAGCAATATTAGAACTTATACACCTCCTGAGCAAGTTAAAGTCGAACCTAATGTTGCTATTGTTAAAGATCTCTTGGCTGATAATATTGATGGGCATGTTATTTATTTCTGCGGTGAAACTGCTAGAATTGCCAAACCTTGTGCTAAAGATAAACATAGACCTGTGGTAGGCATGTCGGCGTTCTGGGAACGGGGGTCCCCATACTTGCCTGCCTGCGGCCCACAGCGCGGCTGAGCTAGCAGGCCGTACGGCCCATCTTCATCAACAAGGCATCCAAGACCCTCGCGAGGGTCCAAGCCTCGCGAGGCGGACGACGCAAGACCTCCTCTGGAGTAGCCTAGTCAGGCAGGCTCACGAGGAGCAGAGAGATCAAGGCGGGGCAAACCTCACGAGGCTCTCGTGACGTGAGCCATGACGCATCGCACCAGGCGGGCGCCAGCGCGCACAGTGTCCTTGTTTCCTCTTTGGTGCTAAGGAGGCCAGCGCAGGCGAAGAGTACCGAGGCATCAGGCAAAGGTTGCTATATTGGTGCAACGAGACCAAGACCAGGAGGACGGCGAGACGGAGGTCATCGTGGAGCCCAAGACGGTGTCACCACCAGAGCTTTCGCAGGCGAAGACCGCTTTGTCAGGATAGCTTATACTAGTTGTCCCCCTTCAAATTGGCCCGCCGTTGTTGGCTCCCTTCCCGCTCAATATTTGGGAAGAGGACCAGGGCCTATATAAGTAGAGCTAGCCACCATAGTAGAGGCATCTCATCTTAGCTTGATCCAACCCGATCGAATCCTCACGCCACAAGTTCATACGCACAAGAACACCTCAATCTCAGGAGGCTGTTCTTCCCTTGTACTGTTCGTCATCAGCCCAAGAGGCAATCCACCACCACCACACTGGAGTAGGGTATTACACCACAACGGTGGCCCGAACCAGTATAAACCTCGTGTCTTTTTGTGTTGCGAGTTGGTCGAGTTCGTCCGTGAGATCTTAGCGAGCTAGGGCGTAGACCGGTAGGAGGGAAAGACTTCGCGCGCACCCCAGTGTTCGAACCTTAAGGGTTTGCCGGAACCCCACATCCGACATTTGGTGCGCTAGGTAGGGGTGCGCCGTAGTTTCCCTTCCATCAGTTGGTCGTTCCGTCGCTCCATCGGCTTCATGGCGGACGCTCACCGTGCTCGAGCTGAGCGTCGGGCTGCCCTCACCGCCCGCATCTCTCAGACGGCTCCCGTTGGCGGGCCACCTTGTCGTTCTCCGTCTCTCGCTGCCAACGCTGCCACCGGCACGGCGGGGAACGAGAAGCAGGCGTCTTCGCTCCATCCTTCGGTGCGGCAGGACGGCCGCACCGCTACTCCATCACTGACCCCTGCCGGTTCTTCGTCTCACGCGCACCGTGCTCCCATGGAGGCACGGGCCGCGCTCCTCGCGGCGAACGAGCTCCTGCGCTACCGCCCCATCGACGACCTCTACGAGGAGTGGCTCGACCGCGTCGCCGAGCTTGTCCGCGCCGCGGGGGGCTCTCCGGCGCCGTCCCACTCTCTGCCTCCCCCTCAACCAGCCACGGGCGACGGAGCTCATGGCATGCCTCCACCACCTCAGCCCCAAGACGGTGCCTTGGCACCAAGGCGCGTGGCTCCGCGGCGTGACCCACCACGTCCGGCGCCCGCGCGCGAAGAGAGAAGCTGCCAAGAAATCCCGCGGCCGCGAGAAGCTGCACCTGCGCTCCCCGTGCCACCTCGTCAAGGTCGCGCACCGCCCGCAGCGGCGCAGCGCGAACCTTGTCAAGACCAAGCTCCACCGCCAAAACGGGCCACTGCAACCACGGCCGGCTGCCGCGCCTTCACCCCCGAGTTGTGTAGCGTCGCCTGGCCAGGCAAGTTCAAGCCGGATCTGCCTCCTCGCTATGACAGCACCGCCGACCCCGCGGAGTTCCTGCAGCTCTATGAGCTGAGCATCGAAGCGGCCAACGGCGACGAGAAAGTCATGGCGAACTAGTTCCCCATGGCTCTCAAGGATGGAGCCCGCTCCTGGCTCCTAAACCTGCAGCACGGCTCGATCTCCTCCTGGGACAAGATGCGCGACCGCTTCATCGCCAACTTCCAGGGCACCCACGACCGCCCGCCGGCCGCGGGTGACCTGCGCCGCATCAAGCAACAGCCAGGAGAGACCCTCCAGAAGTACATCCAGCGCTTCAACAACACCCGCCTCAAGATCCCCAAGGTCACGGACGAGGCCATCATCTCAGCGTTTTCCGACGGCGTCCGTGACGTCAAGATGAAGGAAGAGCTCGCCATCCATGAGGAGCTCTGCACATCTCAGGAGCTGTTCAACCTGGCGACCAAGTGCGCAAGAGCTGAGGAGGGGCACCTTTCCCTCCTCGAGCTGCCAGCCGCAGGCACAGAAGAGAAGAAGGCCAAGGACGTGAAGCGCAAGGAGGCAGCTGTGCTCGCAGTGGAGCCCGACACCAAGCGGGGCAGAGATCAGCCCGAGTCATCCAAGAACGGCCAACCGTTCTGCGCCTTCCACAACCTGAACACCCACAACATCAGCGACTGTCAAGAGCTCAGAGCCATACAGGAAGGACGCTACGGTCGACGCCCCGAGCGCAGCGACCGTGGCTACGGCCGTAGAGGAGGACATGGAGGTGGACGCTGGGACAATCGTGGCCCAGGCCAGGAGTGGCGCGACAGGCCTCGTGAGGACCACTGGCAGGACCAACCTCGCGAGGGCGCCTGGAGGGATCCGCCTCGTGAGGATCGCCCCCAGGGCAACACCGGTCTTCCTCCGCTGCCACCACCAAGAAGGAATGACGACCACCACCAGGACGAGGGGGCTTGTCGGGTGGTTGGTGCGACATATGCCAAAGGATGGCTTATCATTGTGGGAGCCAATAAAACGTCGCCGGTGCCTGGAAACGGGATGAGGCGAAGACATGCACGCCGGCGAATCTTACCCAGGTTCGGGGCTCTCCGAGGAGATAACACCCCTAGTCCTGCTCTGCGGGGTCTCCGCATGATCACTAGCTCGATAAAGAGTAGCTACAATCGCTCCTAGAGCTGTTGGGATCAAGGGAGAAGAAGAACAAGGCTAGCTCTTGCTTCTCTCTATCTATGGTGTGTGTGCGTGTGCTATGCTTGGAAACCAAACATGCAGAGGTGCCCACCCTTTGCATGGGTGCTCCGGGGGGTTTATATAGGCCTACCCCCTGGGGGTACAATGGTAATCCGACTGGGAACTGGCCCCAGCCGTCAGTGTCTACGCCTGCCGGCTTCTCCGCCGGCTGCTGGGTCCCGCCGGCTGGTGGGTCCCGCCGGCTGCCGGCTACTCGGTTGGCAGGCCGGCCCCACCGCCTAGGGTCTTGTCGGCGGCTGCTTACTGTAGCCGCGCCTCTGATGATGAGGGCTTTGTCGAGGTAAGCATGGCTACAGTGATCCGCGTCGGGGGCTATCACTGTAGCCTCACCTCGTCTCGTCTCCTTAAATGGGCTCCTGCTTCGAGGAAGGGAGTCGCCGGCTTCTGGAGGCCGGCTATGCTCCTGGCCGACTAGAACAGGCCGGGCCGCCTTCACGCCTCCCTCTGGCTGAAGGGGCCCGCAGTCCTTGGGCCGTGCAGGAATGGGTCGTGGATGACGTCGTAGCTGGCGTGGCTACAGTGCCCGGCCGCACGGGAGACATCCCTCCCGTACGGCCTCCTGTAACCATGCCTGCCTCGGGCTTCGGGGGTCGTGGGCCGCACTGTGGCCATGCCCCGTCAGGTCGTCGTTATGTAGGGGCGGTTGTGGTCTCGGCCGGCTTCTAGGAGTCGGCGTTTCTCTTGGCCGGCTTCTTGGAGTCGGTGAGGCTGGGTCGCCTTCCGGGAGTCGGCTTTAGTGGTAGCCGGCCCGGGAAGGCGGCCCAAATGCTTGGAGTGCTTGAAGGCCCGAAGGCCTGATAAATTTTCTGAAGAGCCAGGGGCAGCCGGTTTGGCTACCCGTGGCCACTTACTCCGACAGTAGTCCCCGAAGCTGATCGGGCTTCGAGGTGGAGTAGGGTTCGAGAAGCTCGAACAGCTTCCCATCGCGACAAGCCGGCAGCTGGGAGCCGGCCTTGGTCAGGCACGTCGCCTGAGCCGAAATCTTCTGGAGTCGGAGGACGGGAACCCGCTGGCATGTGCGCCGGGCTGCGGGCCGGCCGCGGGCCGTCGGCGCGCCACGTAGCCGGAAAGCCTGCCAGCCCACGCGCGAGACGGGACGTTGCCGCAGAGAGGGGGCCCGCCACGTCCGCGCCCTAGCCCAGGCGCGGATCTTTTGTATCCCGGAACCGCCCGCATGTTCCGTGCGGCAGTTTCGGCTCGCACTTATGCGTAATAAACGCGAGACGTGGG